>NC_134486.1:120258474-120317262 GCF_040206685.1 Ascaphus truei | reverse complement strand
TATCCATGTGTGTCAACACAGCTGCATACATACAAGCACAAACCTAAATACTGTATATAAATACAATATATATGTAGCCAGGTTCCCCTTGCCACTCCTATGGCTCTTACCTCCTGCGAGGGGAGTTGCGGGTGTCAGGAGGGGTTGGTGAGGTAAGCCGGGTTGTTGTGGCGCACCCGGCTAGCGGGGGCCGCAATTGTGCATATGCGCGCGCATGCGCAGTGGTCGCGCATGCGCAGATAGTGATCGGGAGTTGCGGTGGCCATTACAGAGTCGCGCATGCACAGTACGATCGCGCACGTGGCCCCAATGGCCAGCAGCCTCCGCGGGACTACAATTACCATGAGGCTTAGGGAGCCGAGGACCAGGTGCCCCAGAACAGCCTATGAGGGCCAAGGATTCCCGGCAGAAGGGAATAGATACTTTTCGTGGGCGAGAAAGGGAAGTAGTTGGAGCAGGGAGCTGGGTAAGTGAGGGTGCAAGGGAGCAGTAGCCCCTTGCACTAGGCCAGTCACCCCCATAGGCCCCAGATAGCTATTACCTTTGCCCCAGCTTGTGGTTGCTTCAGGGACCGGCCTTAAGGAAGGAGATCTGCCCCTTTAGCTATTTGATTATCCTAAGGAATCACTTCGTGGCGCGCAGTCTGATTACTGGGTCTGGGCTCACACCCCCTCCAGCTAGAGACTATCTTTCCGGAGGACCCTGCCACGCAGTGACTGCGGCCTGCCAGCTGCAGACAGATCCAACTCAAGATGTAGACGGTACAGTGCATGGTGATATTATCCACGCCGCAATTTACCCCACGCGTAGGAGGACGTCGCATCGGATCAGGCGGATCCAATCCAGTTATATTGCGGCACCCGTGGGCTGGAGCCCGGGCAGGTACCTATAGTAGTGCACTAACACTTCAAGGGATAGCGCTATCTCCAACACATTGGGTGGGTTTGGACATAAGGGACATCAGGGAATTGGTGCCCAGCACCCAGGTACTTGGGGGGTTCCTATGTTGATGTGTGCCCCCAAGTGAAGTTCTATGTAGACGGTTATATGCATCATGCTGTGTGGTACATAGTACCGAGGTTATTAGTTATAGTAAAATGGTTGCTAGCATATATTGTGTGCGTGTATTATTATTATTGTGTTCCTGTACGAGGACCATCCACTCTGGTGGGAACCCTTACAGGTGGAGGCGCTGTGTTTGAATAATCAGGTAACCCAGGCTCCCAGCGGCGGAGGTTCAGGCCTCCTGTGAGCCTATCAGGTAATGCACCACACCCGGTAACACAAGTGTATTGCTACATATTGCTACATATGGTCCCCATCTGCGATTGGGGGGGGGGAAAAGGTGTTACATTTGGAGGCGCTGCTGAGATCTCAGACCTGGGGTGCTCTATTAAAGTCTAAATTTAGCTGTTACATTCGCCACCATGTTCTCACCGTCTAAGCAACAAGTGCGCGACTGGGCGCTGGAACTCGACGAGTCCCCCCACCATGTGCTCGCGGTGGGGGATGTGCCCGCAGGCATTCCCTCTCAGGAAGTCATTAATCAGGTCAGATCCCTTCCCGGGTTTGCTCAAGCCCGCCAAATCGGGCGGAAATGGAACCCCACATACCGCTGGTACATACTCCTTATAGCAACCCATTATGAAGTAAGGGAAAATATCACCCCTGCCGCCCTACACTTTCCGGGAGCCTTGCCTCCGTGGTGTCCTGTCATTTGTTCTGTGTATTGCTACATATTACTACATATGGTCCCCATCTGCGATTGGGGGGGGGGGGGCAAAAGGTGTTACATATATATAAAAACAGAGAGCACCACCAAGAAACACCTCTGTAGATATTAGAGGTATAACACTGTGTTAGTGACCATATATGGCTATATATATATATATATATATATATATATATATATATATATATATATATATATATATATATATATATATATATATATATATATATATATATATATATATATATATATATATATATATATATATATATATATATATATATATATATATATACTTATGTAGCACCTGCTCCCCCACCCTAAGTGAGATGAGAGAAGGTGTGGCTCAGTGAGTAGAGATACTGACTGGCACTGAGTTTGAAGTAGGGGAACCTGGTTCAATTCCTGGTGTCAGCTCCTTGTGACCTTGGGCAAGTCACTCCTTGTGACTTTGGGCAATGTCTCTGTAAAGCACTACGTAAAAAGTAGCAGCGCTATACAAGAGAATGCTATTATTATATTATTAATATCTTCCGGCTACCTGGTTTTGATGGTGCAGTGCATCTTTGAGGCTGGAACAGGAGGCTTTGAGTACTCCGTGTTGGTATGGGGAGATATCTGGACAGGTTTTCAGGGTATTCATCTCTGATTATTGCGCCTCCAGCCAGCGAGGATCCCAGGGTAACCAGGATGGTCCATGCTGACACTCCTTTTTGTGAACCAGGCAGTTATCCACACAGATATAGGTTCAACTGATGTTTATTGTCCTTACACAGAAAGTCACAGAATTCCCTTCTGGAGCAACAATCAACTGTGCATAAATGCCCTACTGGTCCCATCTAACTCCTTATCCTAGATGGCACACAGGATAAACATACTCCCACTCCACAGGGGAAGGGGAGACAGACTGCCTGACTTCTGGGAGAGTGTCAGTATATACCATGGGGATGGGATTGTAACCCTGCCCCATAACAAGGCAGGTCTGATACTGACAGGCATCACATTAACTGCATGTGACCCAGCCAGTATCATCCCCAGGATTAAACTCTCAGGTTGTTGCTAGGCTCGCCCCTGATTACAGCCAGTGTGTCCAGGCTGCAACAGCAAGCAAGGCCTTCATGAGAGATTCTACCCTTCACAGAGCCTGTACCTAGCAGGACTTATGCTACTAGGGCCCAAAAGAAAGATAATAGCCAGAGGCTATACTTAAATAAGTGTATAAAGTGATTAGCCATCTGAGCACATGAGTCACAGTGTAGCAAGATAATGCACAATCAACTAGGGGACACTGAATCCAAATCAGATAGTGAGATACTGTACACTCTTAGCAATGTAGCTATGTATCATAGCCTCGCAGGTGAACAAATCAGCTAAATTCACAGAGGAGCTGGCCCAATCCCCTGAGACTCAGGGCTCAACGTGGTACAATGTTGGTGGTAAGGATAATATTATATACTATATATAAGAGAGCTGCCCTGAACCAGACTAAATATCCCTCGAACTAATCTCGAATAAATTCGTATTAGCCGCCGTTAACACTGAGACAGACACAAGTGAATTCTTTGTGAGTGCACAATCTTGTGCCCTCCATTTAGTTTTTTGTCTAATGCGAAAATGAAAGAATATTAGTTTAAAAAAAATCAGGAACCATAAATGAATATTTCAACTAATAGTAATCACCCATAAAAGGGTGTTTTCTTCTTTAGGAAAACAAATAATGTTTTATTTAGAAGAGTCTAATTGACTCTGACTAGTAGTCATCCTCCTGTTACCTGCACTGTTGATCTTTCTGGCTCATCCCCTGTTATCTTCATCATAATCGTACACACTGCTCTGCCTGACAGAGGATGAGACTTTGCATGTGGATGAGAGAGTTATGTTCTGCTCAACACACACTGTGAGATCCTACAAAAAAGAGAGCTGAAGGCACGGAAACCCAACAAAGTTGTAGGTTACAATCTGTGTACAATCTGACAAGGTTTTAATTTTAAAACAGTACTAGCTAATATACCCGGTGTTGCCCGGGATCTAAATCCGTAATAGGTAGTATTAGTTATAAATAGGGGAACAATAGGTTGACCATTTTGTGTAAAGGTTGTATAATGATGTTGAAAAGAAACATGGAAGAAAATGTAATACGATGTTTAAAAATGGTTTATTGTAAACAGTACAATGTATATTTTGGTGACATAAGTGATGTAAAAATGTGAGGTGTGTGTCCTGCTAGGGTGTGAGCGGGTGTGACGCGGCAGGTGGGTGTTCAGTAAGGGTGGCTGGTGGATAGTGAGTGCTGGCTTTGGGTGGGGCTCCCGCTAGGGTGTGAGCGGGTGTGAGGTGGTGGGTGTCTGGTGAGTGCATGCGGCAGCTGGTTAGTGATGTCGGTGCGTAGGGGTGTGAGTGCGGCGGGTGGGTGTGAGGCGGGAGGCCCCGGGTGGGGGGTGAGTGGGTGCATCAGCTGGTCAGTGATGTCGGTGCGTAGGTGCGGGAGGCAGCAGGTGTGTGTCGAGTGTGTCGGGTGGGTGAGAGGAGGCGGGTGTGTGTCGAGTGTGGTGGGTGGGTGAGAGGTGGCAGGTGTCTGTTGAGTGCGGCGGCGGCTGTGGGGCGCAGGGGTGTGAGGCGGCGGGTTGGTGAAAGGCGGGAGGGTGGCGGGAGTGCTGGCAGCGAGTGGGTGAAAGGCAGAGGTGGGTGGTGGAGGGTGGGTGAAAGGCAGGGGTGGGAGGGCGCGTGGGTGAAAGGCAGGGGTGGAAAGGCAGGCATTGGGTGAATATCAGGGGCAGGCGGGTGGTGGGTGAAAGGCAGGGGGGTGGTGGGTGAAAGGCAGGGGCGGGGGGTGGGTAAAAGGCAGGGGTGGGCGGGTGGTGGGTGAAAGGGCGGGCGGGTGAAAGGCAGAGGCGGGAGTGTGGGCGGCGGGAGGGTGAAAGGCATGGGAGGGCGGGCGTTGGGTGGGTGAAAGGTAGGGGCGGGCGGTTGGTGGGTGAAAGGCAGGGGCGGATGGTGGGTGAAAGGCAGGGGCGTGCGGGTGGTTGGTGAAAGGGCGGGTGAAAAGCAGGGGCGGGCGGGTGAAAGGCAGAGGCGGGAGTGCGGGCAGCAGGTGGGTGAAAGGTGGGAGGGCAGCGGTAGTGCGGGCTGCGAGTGGGTGAAAGGCAGAGAAGTGGTGGTGGCGGGTGGGTGAAAGGCAGGGGTGGGAGGGCGCATGGGTGAAAGGCAGGGGCAGGAGGGTGGATGGGTGGAAAAGCAGGGGCGGGCGGGTGGTTGGTGAAAGGCAGGGGCAGGTGGTGGATGAAAGGCAGGGGTAGGTGGTGGGTTAAAGGGCGGGCGGGTGAAAGGCAGAGGCGGGAGAACGGGCGTCAGGTGGGTGAAAGGCAGGGGAGGGTGGGCGTCGGGTGGGTGAAAGGCAGAGGCGGGAGGGCGGGCATCGGGTGGGTGAAATGGGGGAGGCAGGTGGGTTAGGGGCGGGAAGGCAGGGGTGGGAAGGCAGGTGCAGGTACGGGGGGAAGGCAGGTGCGGGGGAGGGCAGGGGTTGGGGGAGGGAAGGTGTGGGGGGGAAGGTGGGAGAGGGAAGGCACGGGTGGGGGGGGAAAGGTGCGAGTGGGGGGGGGAAGGCAGGGGTGGGGGGGAAAGAGGGGAAAAGCAGGGTCGGGAGGGAAGGCACGGGCGGAAGGGGGGTGTGAGTGTGTGTGTCAGTGTGTGTGTCAGTGTGTGTGTCACTGCGTGTGTCAGTGTGTGTATCAGTGTATCAGTGTGTCTGTCACTGTGTCTGTCACTATGTGTGTGTCACTGTGTCTGTCACTATGTGTGTGTCACTGTGTCTGTCACTGTGTGTGTGTTTGGGGGGGTCAAAAACGGAGCTGGGGGGTCAAAAACAGATCTGGGGGGGTCAAAAACGGAGCTGAGGGGGTCAAAAATGGAGCGGGGTGGGGGGGTCAAAAACAGAGCTGGGGGTCAAAAACGGAGCTGGGGGGGTCAAAAACAGAGCTGGGGTGAGGAGCAAAAACGGAGCTGGGGTGAGGGGCAAAAACTGAGCGGGGGGAAGGGGCAAAAGTAGAGCTAGGGGAGAGGGGCAAAAACAGAGCTGGGGGAGGGGCAAAAACAGCTGGGGGGGTCAATAACGGAGCTGGGGGGAGGGGCAAAAACGGACCTGGGACGGGTCAAAAAAGGAGCTGGGGCGGACAGCCGTTGAGGAGGGGGGGGGGCAAGTCTGGAGGGGTGAGATGGGGGGAGTGTTGTACTTACTTTTGGTGTCGTGGTCAGCATCTACAGGGGTGTGTGTGTGTTTGTTATCGATGTAGTCCGCAGGGTAGGCTCACAAATCTCAGGGCTCACACAGTATGAGGAAGCTTCTGGGGTGTGAGCGTTCACACGGGTGAGAGTGTGGTGTGTGAGTGGAACAGTGGCTTAGAGTAGACCGGCCAATGAGAGCCGTGGGCGGCGGGCTGTCGGGGAGGGGCGAGACACCGGCCAATGAGAGCCGTGGGAGGGCGGGCGGACCGACCAATCAAATGGTCTCCAGACACTCACAACCAAGATTTTGAAATTTATATATATAGATATAAAAAATGGATAGATGTAATCCCTTAGGCATGTCACTGTGATAAAAATGACTTAGAAAAAAGAACACATGAAAAGACCGATGTTCATGGTCCGAGAGACTGGGACAGTGCGCATATAGGATAGTATCATAAGCACACATTCAGTATGCAGAGAAGTTGTATTACAAACTGTGGCAGGTCATTTATAAAGACAGAAAATGGTAAAGGCCCAGAATAGAACTATAGCAGTGATGTAACAAACATTTTTGGCCCCCCTGAATTGTTTTTTAAAAGTCCCCTCCCCCACAAAAAGCAAAATAAATCTATTTTCCACCAGGGTGGCTTTGCAAACCTCCTCACTGGCTCATCACCCTATATTTATCTCCTCATTCTCACACCCTCCCCTCATCCTCTGTCTCCCCCCATCTATTTCTCCCCCTCTGGCCGCCACCGGACCAAACTTCCAGCACCAGCCGGCTGGAATCCCCGCCCAGCGTTCAGTGTGACGCTAGTTACGCCACTACTTGTGGGACTCCATAGGTAATATCAGAGTGGTTAGAGTTGGAGCCTGGGAGACACATATCGGGAACTTCCTGATAAATAAGAGTTAAACAAGTTTAGAGCATGTGGTTCAATACCATAGTACCTGAACTTGTTTAATATAATAACATGGTCAACAGTATCAAAAGCCTATGCAAAATCTAAGAAATATTATTATGAGCTTATTATTGATTAACCCCTAGTTGGGAAGTGGTCTGGCGATGACAGAGAAGGGCTGTCCGGGAAAAGTCCTAGAACCCAACCAGACCCCATACATAAGTCCCGCTACTGTATGAACCAGTTCACCTGGGGAAGCTCCAACATGACAATAAAGTAATGAATTACTCACTGAGGTCTTGGACCCGTCCGGACTTGCGTGCTTCAAGCTGTATAATTGTGCAGGAAAGGCAACCCCCAACGGAGGGGAGAGAGAGACAGCGGGCACTGCTGTGCAACAAAGTAGTAGCAAAGGCTGGACTGTGCTACAAAAATTGCTTTATTAATTCATGGATTAAAAAAAGAGAATATATTTAGGAGTATGAATCCTATGGTTATATTTGCTATAATGAATACTATTGTTAAATGTCTACTGTGAAAAAATTTTAAATTTCATAATTAATTGAAAAGTGATCTAAATTGTTATAGTTCCACTAAATTGCTGTAGTGGTGCCCAGTATTTATCTAAAGCAGTGTTTCCCAACTCCAGTCCTCAGGGAACCCCAACAGGTCAGGTCTTAAGGATATCCCTGCTACAGCACAGGTGTGTCAATCAGCGGCTCTGTCAGTTTGACTGTGCCACCTGTGCTGGAGCAGGGATATCCTTAAGATCTGACCTGTTGGGGTTCCCGGAGGACTGGAGTTTGTAAGCACTTATATATATACAGTAGAGGCAGCGATTATTCTAACAAAAACCAGTGGCAATTCCCCAAAAGACCCAGGTACACCTAGGTACATTCTGAATACATTTCCTTAAACTAGCCCCAGCATTTTTGAATTGATTAATGGCCTATCAGATTAACAGCGGGGGTCCCTGGCAGTCCCATTCAAACTGAATTAGACTGCCAGGGATCCCTGCTGTGTTAATCCTATGGGTCGTTAGTCAATGCAGAAATGCCTTAAACGTGCCTCAAACTAGCCCAGAACATACCCAGCACATATCCTGAATGTAACCCGGCTAGTTTAAGGCAAATGTTAGAATAAGCGTTGCCTCTACTGTATAGCAATTAATTTTGAGACAGAAGTCCAAGATTCCCATTTATTTATAGCAAGTAGTTTAAAGATTGACAAGTAGAATTCAACTTTGAATGGATAAAGGTTGACAAAGCTCTAACAATGCAGGGTAGTCCTAAATTTGAACAGATGTTTTGATGTTTTGAACTAGGAATGACTTCACTATGACTTATTATCTACCCCATGTAGGGGATTCCATATAGCTCATATAGCACCCCAAATGGGCCAAGCTAATTAATGCAACAAATGCCACATTTAGATTGTGTCTCAATCAAAAATGATCTGATACATTATGAATGGCCAGGCCTTTTTTGATATTGTACACATGTTCCCTTAGTCTTCTATGTAAAGATCTATAGGTTCTACGATTTACTGCAGCCAGCATGGCCATTCTAGTAGCTATATTATAAAGCTGCTTTTGTAATCAGTATGTGGCTTAATTTCATATTCCTTCTGAGTAATGTTAGATTGGTAGAATGTTCTACTTTGACTGAAGTTACAGGCACATTTATGAATTTATGTGAAAAAGCCTTTGAACAAATTCCTGCCCTGTCATGGCCAGGAGTTAAAGCTGATTAGACAGCTAGGGGATAATTTAGTTGTGAGATTTGCCGCTTTGCTAAAGATAATCTGTGGTTGGTCTCGAGAATTTCATTGAGGATTTTATCCTTCTTGAGAATTCCCCAGTATTTTTTTATATATATATATATATATTCTAAAAGTGTTGACCTAGCCATATTGGTAACTTTAAGGATTACTGCATCAAGTTCATTAGGAGTGTAATCTCTGTCTAAGAATTGATTCTGCTTGATGTAGAAAGACTTTAGTTATTCGAACAATTATGTTTGAGCCTTATAAATTGCCCTTGTGGGATGTTTGTAAAATAGTATGGATTAAGGGACTGCTTGCCAAGAAGTAATTATTGGCGTGGACACATTCGTAATAGGTCTTTATCTGGATTTGTCACAGTAGACATCTAACAATAGTATTAACTATAGAAAATATAGCCATAGGATTCATACTCCTTCTAAATATATAAGATTATCTAGTATTCTATGTACAACACAATGCACTGTGTTTTAGGATATTATGCATTTGTCCTCTGTTCATAAGATTTATTAATACAATGTTTAGATAATTATTTATACCAACGGAATTCTAATACCATGTATATACTTTTTCAAAACATGTACTCTTAAGTTCAAAATGGTCAATATATAACTTTTAATTTGAACGATTACATATATTCTGGTGTTCGAGAATAACTAACAGAATGGATACAAAGAAACAACCTTAAAAAATTAAAAATGAAGGACCATACAGGGTTAAACTCTAAGACTATACAAAGCAAAAGGGCTCGAGTATCCATATTTCCAAAACCCCTGAGGAAGCGACACAGTCAGTCGTGAAACACGTAAGGTGAAGGGTTAATGCAGGAGTGATCCGGTATTTATCTAGCTGCTGGTCAATTTGTGACATCTAAGAAGACCGGATCCACGCACATGGCCGGCAAGGAGAAGCAAGCTCACGGAGCAGCTTGTCTGCAGAGTACTAAGCAGCTCAAGAAATAGGTGGTTTGTGGGTGGTCACTGCAACAGGAACTCAGCCGAAAACGTAGATGAATAAAAACAGCTTTATTGCACTATAGTGCTGCACATCACAGAGAACACCTCTGACGCGTTTCGTTCCGTTGTGGAACTTTATCAAAGAACTTTATCAAAGAGTACCGCTGTTTTTATTAATCTACGTTTTCGGCTGAGTTCCTGTTGCAGTGACCACCCACAAACCACCTATTTCTCTACTTTATTCATTGGTGTGGAGCACGCAGGCAATTATCCAGAGCTGGGAGCTGGTCTTCATTTTCCCCTTCCTGATGAGTGCGTCTGGATCTGCCCTTTGCACCCGCTCCAAGGATATCCAAGAGCGCTGAGCTGCAGCGTACACTACATTCATCCACAGCACAGCTGTTGGCCCTCGGGGATGACGTCACACACCAGCGCGACGCCCGAGGAGTTGGGACCGGCCAGGCACGGGCAGTGAAGACACCGGGTCGGGTAAGGGCAGCAGGCGGTATCAGCGTGAGTACACGAGAGGGGTAGCTTATGGTTGCCTCTTTTCCTGTCTCAGACTATTTCCTGTGCACTAGCCCCCCACCCAGGTTTTATTCTATTTGGTTATCCCGTCATAGCCTTGCTGCCGTTTCCCTTCACACAGGATCCTTATGCCTGCCTAGTTGCCATTTTCTTTCTACATATGCGTCAGAGACTGTTTCCATCTTCATAACCGGTTCAACCTGTGGGCTTTTGGAGCACCGGACACCGTGGGGTTCATTCTCCCATACACCACAAATTTACTAAGCAGCTCAGCCAAGATTACAGTAGTTTTTGGACTACCACCTGTAAGGATCCGGGAGTCACGCTGCCCTCGGCGCGCTCCCTTCTTACCTTTATCCGCGATCACGGGTCCAGCTCCCTGCAACGTTCCCTCCGCACCCTCCGCATCCTCCGCTGGCAGCACTGCATGCAGGCACGCATCTGGCACACTGCCTAGTGCCATAGGGGAAGGTCCTGCCTCCGGGTTGCACCCACACATGGGTGGCTTTGGTGCATGGCGCGTGTATGTGATGCGTGCACAGCGCTCACAAGCTCTGCGTGAACCAACCCCATCAGCTGTTTAGTCAGCACCTGTCTCCTGCACCACTACCCACTCTCAACTTGCGCTCAGGATGCGGCTCCGCTTCGCCTCTCCTCCCATTGCTGCTTCTAACTCATATATGCTCAGCTGTGCCACTGGCACATCGGCTGAGCATAATCATAGTTGCCTTGTGTTTACCTCTTCTTGCCTCCACAGTCTTGCCGTGTCTTGCTGTTCCTCGCTCTGTGTACCGACCCGGCTTCACTTTTGGTCTCTGCTCTTCCGTACTCCTGACCCCGGCTATCTATGACAATCCGCACCTCTCCAACCCTAACAACGACCATTCTTACCTCTCCAACCCAGACATCGGCTAATAATACCTGCAACGATCCATACCTCTCCAACCCAGACCCTGGCAAGTATACCGACTATCCGTACCTCTCCAACCCCGACCCAGCTACCTTGACTAACCTACACTCCAGACGCACCTTCGTGGCTGGGGGTAGCGTTTCTAGCCATTCCAACTGTGGCTCTCGCCTTGTTTGTGGTAAGCACACCGTGACACAACCAATATTGCAGCTGTTGTGTATACCTATCCACTGAGGTGTTATACTATGTATATGTTTACACTCTTCCACATATGATCGTTCCATGTGATCCACGGAGAAGATTATCACTGCATTAGCAGGCCGTAAATGTAAAGATTGTTAGCTGATATTGGGTTTGACTTTATTCAATTTTTTGCTAAACGTCATCTAAGTTGTTTTCTGGGACTGTTAAATTTCCACAGAAAATCAGAGGACTTTATAGGCAGCTTTGGACTTTTACAGGTTATGATTTTTATTTGATAATATTATGTTTTTTTTTTTTTTTTTATGGCATTGGTATATTGTATCACAATCACTACCCTGTATCACTTTCATTCACATATTTGAACTTGTTGAAACTAGCACTTGGCATCAGGTATCATTTTACAGTGTAACTCAGCAACTATAATGTATCTTAACATTACTAGGGTATTGTTACAGTTTACAGCTTCAACTGCTGGGAACATTGGAAACAAATTATCACAAACAGGAAAATGTTGCAAAGATCTTGCACTGCTTGGGAGGTAGGCTAAAGCCTTCTTTAGAAATCAAGGGATGCTTTAAAACTCATTGAAAATTGCATTAAAAGAAAAAAAACATTATAAAAACTTTGGTTTGGATGTTTGCATTTTAGAATGGGTGGATGTTGAATGCATTTGGTGATGGGGGTGTGTTTGCATTTGGGGATGGCAGGGGTGGGGGGAATTGTATGGTTATTGGGGGAATTGTGTGTGTGGCTAGGGGGGAGGAGGGAATAAGTGTAAGGAGGGGGGGAATTGAGGGAGCAGGATTAAGTGAGAGGGGGTACTTGAGTGATAGGGAAGGGGAGGAGTAGAGTGAGAATGAGAGAAGGGGTAAGTGAGGGAGTGAGGAAGAGAGGAGAGTGAGTGAGGAAGAGAAGGGGCAAGGGTGAGACAGAGGGGGGAGAGAAATGATGACCAAAATGGGTGGGCGGGGGGTGAGGCGGTGAAAACTCTAGTCCTGGGCCCCAGGAGATCTATCGGCAGCCCTGGCTACAGTATGTTGGAGAACTAAAAGTTAGAAATAGTCTGATACTTACATCATCTTCCTGTACTTCCCCTGCACTCTGGTGAGGATCTGGATAGTGTTTGAGGAACTGAGCTATGTAGGTCATGATTGACTTTTCATCAGGCTTGTCGACATCTACATCTAAGATTGCAAAGAAAGATTGCACATTATAAATCCTGGCTATGACACTGTCCAATCAGAATGGTCCATTAAGCAAATCTTTAATTCAAAACAACAGGCACCTACAGTAAGGCATCCTTATTCAAAAGCTTAAGACTCCATGGGCAAATTCATTAAACTATGTCATTCATGTAGTGAACCAATTTATGTAACAAACTTGACTGATGCATAATTGATCCACAAACGAATGTACAGTCAGAGGCATAACTTGCATTACTATTGATTCTACAGTATATAAGCCCTTAGTATTGATAAATATCCATCTGTCCAAAACATTGTTTGATGTTCACGGTTATCAGGTGCAGTTCCACAAATGACATTGAACTAATGACAGCATTACATTTGATTAAGTAAAAAGAGAAAACCTAGGTGACACTTTTTTTACTTACAACAAGAGCAGAGTAATTACCTACCTTGTTTATTCCAAAAAATAATAATAATAATAAGATATGGGTAGTAAAAAAAACTTGTGGTTACTTTTAACCTATTTAAATATATCAATATAATTTGTTGCATTTAGACCTATGTGAGAAGGCAATTTTAAGGCAAAATGCTTTATCAATGATGGCGTGAAAGGTGTAGCAGATTTAGCTGATTTAACAAGGCATACAGCTGAACCCTGTTATAACGCGGTCCTTGGGGTCCGTGATATGAGACCGCGTTATAACTGGGAACGCGTAAATTTCCCGCGTAAGGACTTACCGACATCTGCATTTATCTCCTCTCTGAAGCTTGCTCTCTGAGGCTTGTTCTCTCCTGTCCCTGCTCTCTCCTCTCCCTGTCGTAGACATTCGAGCGCAGTGGAGGGTCGCATGACACACACAAAACCCCCTACACCACATAGATTTTTCCCCCCCTTAAACATTCAATACTTTATTGCTAACAACAGCATTGGTGTGGTCCGTGGACTGCATTGTGTACAATATGTTAAGTATGCTTATAGAGCCTGTGACATCACACAATCACTGTGGCTTGGAGGTATAGAATTGGTAATAGCATATGAAAGGTCCTGGGTTCGATTCCTTTATGATATGGTATAAAATAAATATTAATTTATAAATTATACATTGTAATTGAAATAAAATTAATTAGTTTTTTTATTTTAATTATAATGTATAATTTCTACATTATTATTTTATTTATTTTATAATATTCCTAATAATCTCACAGTATCTGAGCCCTATTCCTAATAACCTCACCTAGTAGCTGAGCCCTATTCCTAATAACCTCACTTAGTATGCCAGCCCTATTCCTAATAACCTCACTTGGTATCTGAGCCCTATTCCTAATAACTTCACTTAGTAGCTGAGCCCTATTCCTAATAACCTCACTTAGTAGCTGAGCCCTATTCCTAATAACCTCATTTAGTATTCCAGCCCTATTCCTAATAACCGAACTTAGTATTCCAGCCCTATTCCTAATAACCTCACTTAGTATCTGAGCCCTATTATTAATAACCTCACTTAGTATCTGAGCCCTATTCCTAATAACCTCACTTAGTATTCCAGCCCTATTCCTAATAACCGCACTTAGTATTCCAGCCCTATTCCTAGTAACCTCATTTAGTATCTCAGTCCTATTCCTAATAACCTGACTTAGTATTCCAGCCCTATTCCTTTAGCCTCACTTAGTATTCCAGCCCTATTCCTAATAAGCTCACTTGGTATCTGAGCCCTATTCCTATTCCTATTCCTAATAACCTCACTTAGTATATGATGCGGTGGTGTAGCAGGTAAAGAATTGGTCTAACAAATGCAAGGCCCTGAGTTTGATTCCTGCATGTGTATTCTATAAAATGTATTCATGTTAAATTCCCACATGGTGTAGGGGTGTGTGTATGTGTCTGTTAGCAATAAAGTATTGAATTTTTAAAGGGGAAAAAAAATTGTGTGTGTCATGTGACCCTCCTCTGTGCTTGAAAGCCTACGGGAGGAGAGAATTGCAGTAAATGCTCTCGCAGTGTAGATCCCGTTTAAAAAAAAAAAAGGAGGTGTTTTTAAATTGGGAGCCACGTTTAGACCACATTATAAGCAGATCTGTGTTGTAGGGATCGTGCTATAACAGGGTTGAGCTGTACTTAACTGATATTATGAAGAAATAAATTGAATTAACAGGAATTTTCCAAAGCTGGAATATAAAATATCTGAAATATTGATATACTCTACTAGTAAGTAATCATTTTGTTTCCATTTATGTTACACTATCATAACCATCAGACCAGAGCTCTTATACTCAACTACAGACACGTGAAGGGATATGTCAGTCTACTCACTGGCCATAGCCATATTCCCTTCTACATCCTGCACAAGAATACAAAGAGCGAGTACAACTCTGTACATGTTAATTTAATTAAGAACACCCTCCTTTTCTATAGACTGAATTCAGTTTAGATGCTTTATTTCTCAGATATGACATTAATTATGACTTAAAGTAGTAATACAGCTTTCATTTATTTATTTTTATTTATGTTTTTTTTATTATAGGATTTCAGCAGGGGGTCTCCGGAGCTGAACCGTGTTGATTTCAGCTTGGGGTACCCTCTGCTTCCAGAGGTACTTACTTCCATAGGGGGTGCCGGTAGCTCTGTGAAGTTTAAATGGAGTCCTTGAATATTAAATGTAATGGTTTGGCTATTACTGAACTTAACTCCTTAAGAACTCTTGGATGTATGCTGTCAGGGCCAGGTGCTTAATTTACTTTAATTTTATCAAGCGCCAATTAACTTTTTCATCAGTTAACCACTTATTCGTTAATGTAGGGGTTGTGGCTTCTTCATGCGGCACTACTATTGCAAATGTTTCTTCCCTGGTAAACACAGAGGCAAAGAATGTGTTTAATACCTCTGCTTTTTCCTTATCTCCAATAATCTGCCTGCCCATCTCACACTGAAAAGGTCCTATATTTACTTTCCTCATTTTTTTGTTTGTTATTAAGGTACTTAAAGAACTTTTTCGGGTTGATCTTACTTTCTATTGCAATCCTTTATTCATTACTCATTTTTGCTAATTTGATTGCCCTTTTGCAATTTTTGTTACATTCCTTATAATTCTGATATGATGCATCTGTCTCTTCTAACTTTAAGAATAGAAATGCATGGCTCTTCTTTTCCATTGCCTCTCCTACCTGTTTATTAAACCACATTGGAATCATCCAATTGGATTGGAATAAACCAATTTGTTTGTGAACAAATAGATTGTTCTAATGAATGTTAGAATGATTGTTTTGCATTTGTAAATGAAAGGATGTTTATTATTTAATTTTTTATTAACTTGATAAACCAAAATTTAGAAATGAATGTCTTTTATACATAATAATGTGATGCACACACGGAATAAACCTATTATAGGCTTTTATTACTGATCATTTTATACATATTGACAATATACCTTCAGGATCTAGCAGCCTCGGAATTCCCAGCTCAATTTCTGCAATAGAAAAAGCCTCTTCAAGATTTTCACGATTGGTTCTTCCCTTCAATTTTTCCATGTCCACCAGATCTGGTCGGATTGCATATATTACTGAATGAAAGGCATAGCCGTTTCTCCAGCTGGGCCCGAAATCTTTTACTTCAATTCCAAGTCGCCTTAAAGTGCAAAAAGGAAGAAAAGGTAAGGCAGTCACCATGTGTACAGACGCATTAACTGTGTATGGGGTTTCTTCTATATACCATGGTTTTAAAGGCACAATCCCATGTACCTGGGCAAACATATAAACCTTTTGTAAACAATTGAATCTAATCTGGTCATGATAAAAAAAAAACTAAGATTTGGTGTGTTTTTGTTTCTCTAGAAATTAATTGCAAATTGATTTTCTTAGTGGTATCTGGGTGGTGGTGGTGGTGGTGGTGGTCGTGGTGGGTACTGGGTGGGTGGTACCGAGTGGGTGGTACCAGGTGGGTGGTACCCTTACCCTACACTGTCCTTATCACAGAGGAGTACAGGGTTGGTTATTGCAAACTCTTGTTAAACACACAGTGACATCAGACAGACGGATACGTCCACAGGAAAAATATATAAACAAATATTTATAAATACTTATAGGTGTCAAATTATGGTAGAAAAGGCTCCGATCATGCAAAAGCAACCCCTTAAAGCTATCACTGCCGTTATGACACTGGTCCTAGGAGGAATTGCCCCTTTAAAAGTATAACACAAACTATTTCAAAAGTGAGTACATTTTCTTTTTTACTAGAGTTATGTAATTGATGGGAAGCTCTTGAGGAAATGTTAACAATTCCCTTGTCCATATTAGCCAAGAAGCCAATAAAGAAATCTCCCTCTCAGTAGAAGTAAAACCTATATGTATCAACCCAACTTTTTTTTGGTTGGAAAGCCTTAAATAGGTTAGGCCCATATAATATAAATACCTATTTAATATTCAATAAAAATGTTGTTAATTTAAGAAATAACTTCTGAACAAACGGGCATTAGCTTGGCCTTTACCCTTTTTTTAAGCAGCAGTAACCCCAAGATGGCTGCCGTGGTAATGCAATAGGAAGCCATGATGTATAATCATGCCCCGATGGCATAGCAGCTTCCTCTTGTTTCAAGTGACCCAACAGTAATATAAACCGCAAATACAAAGGTTAATTTATTAGGGCTCAGAATAGAGCACCTAGAGTTCTAGAAGCCTTCCACATTCAAATTATGAAAATTTAAGCAACAATTGCCAAGTACGCCATTTTCTGTAGGGATTCTTACTATTATAGGCTAAATATGTACAGTATCTATGTTAACATCTTTAGTATTTTAATGTTTACCAGCTAGTAGTAGCTATTGTAGTATAGGTTCAAGTTTCTAGGTGTCCCTAGCTCATTAACACCCAGAATTGAAACCTGTCCTAAAGCTTTGACCTATAATTCCTATTGAAATAAAGCATTGCTATTGTAAGAAACTAATAGGAGACAGTGGAGCATGAGATCGCACAAGTTAAAATACACTGTACCAAAGCACACAAAAGACAACAAGAATGCCCATGGTTTTAAAGTTTTAGCATTCTCTTTTCTAAATCATGTTAAAAGCAACTGATAAAACACAACACTGTTTATAGTAGAGACATTTTCTCTACATTTTTCACACATTTGTTTGCGGATCTATTCCATTTGTCACTTACCCCTTACGACTCTTTCTCCTGCACATTTAAGATGGAATATAAATTAGTAAGTATGATTGATTCAAACGTTAGTTGCAATAACATGTAGTGTGCTAATCAGTGGTGGGTAACCTGTAGCCCCAAGGTTCTATGCTACCCTTTGAAGGGTCAATTTAGAGGTTTTATCATAGTCTATGAAATATAAAGTAATAAAACGACTTTTATGCCTGTATACACTGTTAAATTATATACAGGCCCATGTTTAGTAAGCAGTGCATGCAATAAGACACCATACAGCACATTTATGTGAAATTACTATGTTGTCTTCCAGCACTGGAAGGTGTCTTATAGCATAGCACTGCTTATTAAAGTATCAATAATCTAATCACCGTCTCTACATATTTATTAAAAAAGATTGCAAACCCTTAAATAGTATAGATCTTTCCAGTCATAAGCATGAAAATTCTGCAATATTTTTTTCCCCATTAATATTTTGTTGTAAACATTGCCAAATAAAAACAACTTCTGAGGACAATAAAAATTGCCAGGTCTCTCCAGTAATCCAATTCTGTTGTAAACTTTCCCTCATTTTTTTTCTTCTGTATTTCTGTTTTTGTCAAGTATTCTCTAATTCTTCCTCTCCTTCTTGTCTTCAAGTTTTAAATTCCTTTTAGTGTCTTATCTTATTTTTACAAATGTGTTTCTTTTTAATATTCTCTTCTCTATCATACTGGGGGGGGGGGTGGAGGGGTTCACACTAATTTCTCTTCTTTTATTCTTTAGTATTTTGCTTTCTTTCACAATCATCAAATTTCTATGTCTTTCTCTTTCCTCTCTAAGGCTGCGCTTATAGTCCCGGTGACGGCGATGCGATGTTGCGGCGAAACAAATGTATTGCCACCGTCGTGTGTGCTTATAGTAAGTGTGACGGAGAGACGGGGATCGACGTGGCGGCGCGAAATTTGGAAGCCGGTCAAATTTGATTTTTCAGAGGCTGTCGCCACATGTGACAGCCTCTGAACCAATCAATGGCCAGGTCGCTTGCGACGTCGCTGCAAAGCGAAATACAACTTTCGCGGGCGGCGACGGCGACGGGTGATGTCATCCGTCACGTTGCCATCATGCGCACTATATCCGCGGCCTAACTCTCTCCTCATCCTTCTCCTGGCAAGCTAATGTAACCCTCTTATCCCCCACCCGACATGAGATTCGGGGGGGTACACTCCTTCTGGTTACTGTACATGGTCTTGGTGCTGTGACCTGCTGGCAAACAGGAGGGCTGAGGGCTCCGCGGTGTTGTGGTTAGAACCAGGACAGGGACAGGAGGTGGTGTGGGACAGGTTACCTTGCTCTTGTTCTCTCTGGGTGGTGCAGTGCCTCCAGCCAGTAGGGATCCTCTGGGGTCTCCAGAGGAGGGACCCCCACTGACACTTTCTCCTTCTCACACCAGGAACAGCATAGGCCTGCTACACAGCATAGTACAGCATCACAGCATAGGCTTGCTCTTTCTTCTCTGCCCTCTGCTCATAGCAACATAATTTCCCTCCCTCTCACCCAGGTGGGGTAAGAGGGAGAGACCGCTTCTCTATCATCTCTACTCAATATCTCTTCTCTGACTAACTCATCTTCCTAACTGATCACTTATTTTAGGAAACGTGTCAATTTGAATATCCTCGGGGAGTGTCTCTAGCTTTGAATCATTACAACTCAAAGCTGGATACCGATTGGCTCACACACACCAGGGGGTCCAACCCATATCCACCCTTTGGATTAACATGCTCAAAGATTGCTTAAGCTGCCCCTGAATATTGCTACAATACTCAGAGCTGAAACTGAAGGCTAACTGAAGGAATTAACCTTTCCACTGCCTGTTCTAACAGGACTGACAGAGGAAAGGCCCAGAATTAGTAATAGCTGCCGAAGGCCAGGCTATTGACTCCCTCTGGTAAAATTCCAACCGTCCCAGCTTGGACTACAGCAGGTATAACCCTCACCTGGCTGTGCAACACCTGTAAATTACATGAGCTGAATTGCAATAACTCCTATGCACTTCAGCTTAACAGGACTGACACACTTACTGCATGGACACAGATACATGGCAATACAGTGACTGACTAAACAGAACCATTCTACTAACACAGCAGTACAGAGTGCATTAATAGTAATGAGCAGGGTCAGGCTTCCTGACCATTCTACCAGTATCATCATGTACCTGTACTGAATAGCACCTGCGTCTGCCGAACTCCGAGATATATTCTACTCGGTCTATGTGAATATCTCTCCCCACCATCCATAGTTTTAATAACTGGGGAGCTCTATCCAAATCCACATAGGCTGGATCTTTTGCATACGTCCCAAAGTGGGCAATTATGGCCTCTTTCACCCACTCTAAACGGTGAATTTCTACAGTTCTCATCAAGTTCTCAGGGTGATATGGGAACTCATATCCCATCTTTCTGAACCTATGAACTATTACTCGGACTGCTCTACTAAATTTCACTAAGATGCGGTCAGTAGCAGTAACCGGCAGCACCCAGAATATAAGACCTTCCCACATAGGGATTCCTTCTGTCTCCTCTTTAAGAGGAGACAAAACATTTTCGGATGTTACTGAACTCATCCCTTCATCCTCACAATTCCCCCACTGCACAGACCCTTCCAAATACATATCAGGCATAACAGACATAACATTATAACATTATATTGTACAATTGAAGCCACAGGACTTCCGGGTGAAGAGGGCCTGGGGGACAAGGGTCGCACTTTGGGAATAGTGATGTATGGGGAAGGCGGGGCAGAAGGGGCAGATGGCTCAGGGACTAGGGCCTCCGATGACAAGGGGCCAGCACCAAAGTCTCTAGGGGGCATGTTCAGGGAACTCTCCCCGGGAGGAGCAATGGCACAGTCCTGGGTCAAGTTCAATTTGCCCCTCCCTCTGCTCTTACGGCAGCGGGCTTCAGCCAGCGCCTGGGACTTCTTCCGCTCCCTGCATGTCAGGAGGAAAGGATCAACCGGAAGGGTATTACTCACTGGAGCGGCCTCTATCTCACTGGAGCTCACCCGGCCGGGCGAATCGGCGGCCATCTTATCTCCCGGTGGTGGAGTAGCAACTGTATGGTTTATGCTATCATCGGGGGTGGTGCCGGCCGGCACTTCTCCCGACAGTCGACTCTGGAGCAGCATGTCATCATAGTGGCGTTCAGCAGCTCACATGTAGGTCAGCGCACGAGCACGGGCCTCGCAGATCTCCTGCTGACACCGCAGATACAGCTCCGCAGCTTTCTGGGCTTAATCCCAACGGGGATCTGTAGACAGGATACACAGCTCACCGCCATCAGTGGCAGCAGGGTGGATCCCAGCAGCATCGGGTACGTGGGAGGCATCGGCCGATACCTCAGTGGTGACAGGAACAGCGGAAGTTTCGACAGAGGGTACCTCCCTCACGGAGCGGCTCAACGGAGCTGTAGCAGGACGCACCTCGCAGTAGGTAAGCGGGGTGGTCCCGCTGGGCTCGGACGGCAGACCACTGAGCGCCGCTGGCACAGGCGCAGAGGAGGATGACTCCAAAAGCGGAGGACAACCAGGTATGTTATGGAAGGCATTCACCCAGGCAGTGGGCCCAAGCAGGGAGCCTTCTTTCCAGCCACCATGCCGGACGATAGGAAGGTCCATGCTGGACCGGGATGAGGGGTACGTGGACACCACTTGTAGATCGGGGTAGAACAGTTCATACACCATGGCAATATAATGGTGGGCAACGTCGTCGGCGGATGCTTGAACCAGTTTAGACAACTTGCACACCAGGGTGTAGAGAGTGCGCAACTCCTCAGTGCTCATGATAAGATCAGGTTCTGCGTGGCCATGGAGTCTAGCCCACAGATAAGGCACACGGCATGTGGAGCAACTTCCCGTGAGGTGAAGAGAGCCGCCAGGATAATCACACAAGGGGCAGACCCCAAGTAGTTGATTCTCAGGGGAGTCCCTAATGACTAGGACTCCTCCGGGCAGTTCGTAGACTTGTCCACGATTCTCCATGATCATAGATAGCAGGCAGCAGTTCAGAGGCACAACTGCTGTCTCTGTAGTACACGTGCGTCTGGCTCCTCACTTCCTGTGAGTTCCTTCATTCACACTCAGCTCCTCCCCCTAGTAGATAGGATAGTCCAATCCAGAGCAAGCAAAGGGGGAGGAGTTTCAATAGTTCCCGCAATTTCTTGCAAGCTGGAGGGCAGCCAAAAGCTTGCAAGTGTAGAAATCTTTGCAGAACAGCACATGGCTTCCCTGGTAAGGCGGGAAGCGCCATTTTGAGCACACAGAGTCCATGCGGCCCCCAGTTATCTGGAGCCGCCATCTTGAGAGCAGGAAAGCACATGGCGTCCCTCTTAGGAGCAGGAACTCACCATCTTGAGATAGTAACACAGTCCAGCACAAACGTGACTCCTTCTTCCATTAAGAAGTCACACAATAGCACAATTCTCTTGTGTTCAGCCGTGGCCCCTGTAGTGCTGTACAGAACCACACCAAACACAATTCCTTCCTGTCCCTGTTCTTTGAGTCCCACGCTCCCTGGTGTCGCCTCAGGGAACGCCTCGCAACAGGGACTTCCACAATAACTCTTATTGCAGGGTGCACTGGAACCGAGACAGCCGTGGTCCTCATGGTCCTGTCCCCTCTTCGCCTCGTCGGTGTGGGTGCAGAAAGGTCACCACGCTTCCTTGGTGTCGCCTCAGGCAAGCCGCCCCAACTGAGTGCCAATAAGGGGCCTCCAGCTCCCTGGTGTCGCCTCAGGAGTCGGTCCCCCTTTGCTTCATAGATGGGTGCACAGGAACCTCCTTTCCGCAAAGCCCCTATCCCCTTGAAGTGCAAGTGGTTACCCATACCACCTCTGGTCAACGGTCCATAGCCACACACCACCAGGGGGTAGCCCAACCTTGCAAAGTGTCTTCTTGGATAGGGTAACCCCCTCCCTGGGGATGCTTCAAAGAGAGGTTCCCTCAATGAAAGTCAATGGGCTGCTCTGTGCTGCATTCAAAGTCCCAAACACTGCTGCCTGGTCCACTGTCTCTGAAAACCTATCCCGTTGGTAAAACCTGTCCTGTCCTGGGATGCAGTCCTCATCTCAGCAGCGCCTCCAAATGTAACCCTCTTATCCCCCACCCGACATGAGATTGGGGGGGGGTACACTCCTTCTGGTTACTGTACACGGTCTTGGTGCTGTGACCTGCTGGCAAACAGGAGGGCTGAGGGCTCCGCGGTGTTGTGGGGAGAACCAGGACAGGGACAGGACGTGGTGTGGGACAGGTTACCTTACTCTTGTTCTCTCTGGGTGGTGCAGTGCCTCCAGCCAGTAGGGATCTTCTGTGGTCTCCAGAGGAGGGAATCCCACTGACACTTTCTCCTTCTCACACCAGCAACAGTGATACACACACAGCAGCTTCTTTCTGTGGTTCTTTATTGGCAGAGCAGCATACAAAGCATAGTAAAGCATCACAGCATAGGCCTGCTTTTTCTTCTCTGCCCTCTGCTCATAGCAACATAATTTCGCTCCCTCTCACGCAGGTGGGGTAAGAGGGAGAGACCGCTTCTCTATCAGCTCTACTCAATATCTCTTCTCTGACTAACTCATCTTCCTACTGATCACTTATTTTAGGAAACATGTCTCAATTTGAATATCCTCAGGGAGTGTCTCTAGCTTTGAATCATTACAACTCAAAGCTGAATACCGATTGGCTCACACACATGTTCCAATCCATATCCACCCTAACATATGGGTGTTTCAACCCATATCCACCCTTTGGATTAACATGCTCAAAGGTTGCTTAAACCTGCCCCTGAATATTGCTACAATACTCAGAGCTGAAATGCAAACAGGCTAACTGAAGGAATTAACCTTTCCACTGCCTGTTCTAACAGGACTGACAGAGGAAAGGCCCAGAATTAGCAATAGCTGCCGAAGGCCAGGCAATACTAATAACATCACCCGTAGAACGTAGATGATCTAAATGAGCATGATATTTTTACACAGTTCAACTCTCGGAGGTGTTTGTTGCTAGTGTTAACTATATCAGATAACATTGACTGTTCAACCAGTTCAGAGTCTAAATAATAGCCCATTGGTGCTTGGGGGTCCGCAGTATTTTGCAATTGGCTTGTGATTGGTAAAGTCAAATTTGTGGTCTTGATCAGCCACTTCGGAATTTATAGAAGAAGTTTAAGTTGTCTACCACTGCTTTATATATGGATTACTGTATATGTTTATTAAGATTTACAGCATCAATTTATAGAGGTATAAGATGTGGTAGCCATATGTGGTAGCCATATTTGTCCACTTGCAGTTAAAAAAAAAAGGTCTTTGGTAGCAAGTAATTTTTATAAGGTTTAATAGAAGATATTTCAAAAGCTATATTCTCTTTTTTATATCAAACAATACTTCAAAAATACGAAAGAAAAGCCTAAACGGATATTGTTTTTGGATTAGAGCCTTATACAGCGCTCAAAATACCCACTCGTCCATTTGCTCGTCCATTTGCCTGAGACAAGTAGAAACTTGGGGGTGACTTGTAGAGCTGAAAGTGTGACTGCTGCAGAATCTCTTTTCAAGTAGTATTATCAAAGTACAATTCTGCTTTCTGAGGTTATGTCCCACAGTGCACAGCGCTGTGGAAGGCATTCTGGGGCATAACTTCAGAAAAAAGAGCAGTGATTTACAGGTCTGGAGCCACGCTCTTTCCTCAACTCGCCCTCGCGATGGACGAGTGGCATTCCAAGGTTTGTTATATTTTTAGAGCCCTAGTCTCATATATTTTGATGTGTGAAATGGATATTAGGCATTGGAAAGAGTGGCTGTGAGGTTATTATTTTTGATAAGCCCAATAATATTTTCTTTGGTATCTGTTCTTTAACAAAAAAGTGCCTGGCAATGGCGCTTTGTCAAAGACTCTTTGACAAAGCGTCATTGCCGGTGCGTAACGCGTTAGAGTGTCTCTCTTTGCTTATTGTATGTGTCATTAAAGTTTTTTGTGCTATCAGCACCAGCAGTCCAGTTCCGTTGTTCTTGGCTGTGCATCACCAGCAAACCACTTTTCCTGTCATCTACATCTGTTGGAGCACGCCAGCGATAGCTCGTGTACCGGGAACAGAGTGAGTACTCTTTGCTTAGTTTTACGATCCACTTTTTCACTGCTGTGGTTCGGTTTGAATATATTATATATATATTGAGGTATGGGCCAAAGGTTTCTTTAAAATATTTGGACATTTTTAAATGAGGGATATCTTTAGGAGCAGGAGTGGAGGATAGTTTCAGCGTCCACTGTTTCCCTCACAGATTACATATCCAGGGCTGTGGATACATAAAACTCAAAAATATGTGCAAATATATATATATGTGTGTGTGTATATATATATATACAATATATAGTACTGATTTTTATGCATGTTTGTTATGTCCTGATAAAAGTGTAATTTTGCACCGAAACATTGATTCTTTAATAAATGTTTTGTATTTTTCTATATTAAGACTGGTGTGCTATTTATAGTTACATGTTTGAAGCAGCAAGACTACAATGAATGTGCACCAAGCATCTGCAATTCCAGTTGGTGTGCATCTCCACTCTCAAATGCCTCAATGGTGATCTGTCATCAGTTTTTATACTTTCATGTCTCTATTCTGACCAATATAATCAATACAATGACCTTACTAATAATTGACTCTACTTACTTGGCTGCTGTGTATTGCACCCATCTCAGTAGTGCTTTCTTGGCGCTTCCTTGAATTTTGTTCACCACTTTCCTTTTGGTTGGAGGACTTGCATTTTCTGAGCTCACTACACTGTCCACAGAAGACGTGCTACTGGACAGTGAATGCAGTTGTGGAAGGTTGCTTGTTAACTCTTCAATCTATAGGAAAATACACGTCAGACTACATGAAGTGAAGTACTCTACTGCAAATGCCAGCTCAAACATAAGATTAAGGGTTCAACTGCCACCTCTTCCATCGACTGCAAAATTAATCAATTATTTTTTTTGCCATTCGTTGGAGTGGGTTTCAGAAGGGTGAGCAAGGAATATTATTATTACTGCAGTACAGGTATAACGTTACAAAAATCGCCACCTGAAATTTGGAATTGAGAAAAAGCCAGAATGTATGAAGGTGAAGTTTACAACTAAGAGAGCTGCAAATCAAATTTTTGGAAATTGCTTAGTTGACATATTTTTTTATGTAACTCTCTTATTAGGACATTATAAACCCATCAAAAATCAAATTCATTCTTCAGTTTATTTGATTCTATGAAATCACCATTTAGGATCCATCCGTTAGACACCAGATGCAAGTAATACAGGGATGTATTCATTTCTAAATAAATGGGACAAAGGATTCCTAGCAGTAAAAGATCCATATCAGCTCAAAACCGACTGTTTGTTGATGAAAAAAATGAAACAATAGTTGCAATAAGTTGATTAGCGTCCACTAGGCCATTGGACAGTGTACACTTAACTACTACAAAATGTATTATGCAACGATCCGTGTTTTTCACATATAATGAGAATGTTTTCCTGAATACAATTGTTTATGACTAACCAGCAGAAAATACAATTACCCATAACGAGGAGCGGCATGATTCCTTTCTATGTAAGTGTTTGAGAGAACAACTTGTGTGCTCTTTATTTGAAACTAGGCATCTGTATCTCGTCACCAACAAACCATAAATGGTCTCTTTAATAAGCTATCCACACACATGAGAAAACACTGAGTTCAGTGTGGGTACTACTTTTCCAAATCAAGCACACCTCATAAGTTCTAAAGTCTTCAAAATTCTCCTAAACATGTACACTACATATAACCTCCAATCAGCTGTAGTTCTTATTAATTTTACATTATGTTCTCACCTACACAAAGTAGAAGGCAATTTGGGGTAGTGGGTACTATGCTATTGTAATGTATTTAACATGAAAACATAAGTAACAATATGAATATAACAAATAGTGTGTGTGTGTGTGTGTGTGTGTGTGTGTGTGTATATGTATATACTGTATGTGTGTGTGTGTGTGTGTGTGTGTGTGTGTGTGTGTGTGTGTGTGTGTGTGTGTGTGTGTGTGTGTGTGTGTGTGTGTGTGTGTGTGTGTGTGTCTCTATCTATCTGAATTCAAATATTTAAGTAGAGGCTATATTAAAGTTATATACCTTGCTAACGAGAAAATGATGCAGTAATATAGCAGCAACAATGTTCAGGACTGCTTGGCGAATCAAATCAAATGAAAATATCACCTGTGAGCACATTTGCCTGTCTCAGACAGGTCGGCAACCCTGTCTTTCGCCATTTTCGCTTAGCATACTGTACATGGCTTCCACTGCAGTCAGGGATTCTGTGTAATAACGTGCAAATGCACTTATAACCAGCAATTCAGCAGCATAACTCTTATGTGCATTCAAATTTTATTTTATACAACAAAAGACAAAAATACCCAATGCTACATCCAATGTGACAGAAAATACATACTGTAGTAAAATACTTAAATATTTGAATTCTCATACTGTGCAGGACTGGTCTATTGAGATCTTCTCCCTCCACTGTATAGGTAAATGAGAATAATCACAGGTAGTGTTTGGACCTGCATAGTGGTCATGCTTTGACATGGTTGCAGGCTTATAACACATTGTCCAAAGGGTTTAACTAAATGACCATTACGTATGATAACACAAACAGTGACCCGCTGCCATCTGGTAAGTGGTCAATTCAGCCGTTCAGTGGAATCATCTGTGGGACATTTCCATAGGGAGAATATTGCGTTCTTTTATATTATTAGTGTTGTTGTTTTAATAAATTTGTTTTTACTTTTGAAGTACACCTGTTGTGCGTCTCAGCTCCCAGCTAATAGTCTATTGTCTACATGTTGTTATTTTCCATGTGTATGATATCATCATCCCGGGTTCCAGTTATCAATACCAGTCCGGGTTGTATACCACTTATTTACTATTTATTAATTTCACATGCATTTATAGGCAGGCGCCAGTGATATACATTTTTTCACATGTTCACCCATCTCTGACTAGGTGGTCAGAGTCATATCATAGGCTGTCCCTATATTCCTACCAATTGTTAGGATAATAGGCGTTTTACACACATTAGTGCACACATCACTTTAGAAATAGCGCTTCTTTTTCTTGCTAGTTGCACTATGTATTTTCTGTCATATTGGATGTAGCATTGGGTATTTTTGTGTTTTGTTATATACATTTGGCCACGCCCAGGAGCACTACTTTTGACACAAATATATATCTGATGTGGTGGGTGCTGGGGTTAGAGCTCGCAGGGAATGTGTGTTCATTCATTGTCAACTGGTAACAAATTTGGATATTGGTGACACCTACTCCCTGGCTTTAAGCTCACTCCCCCACTTTTTAAGTAGCAGGTTTTTTCATGTACCTGTGCAGGACTGGTCTATTGAGATATTTCTCCCTCCATTGCAGAGGTAAATGAGACTACTCACAGGTAGTGTTAGGACCTGCATAGTGGTCATGCTGTGACGTGGCTGCAGGCTTATAACGCTTTGGCCAAAGGGTTTAACTAAATGACCCTTACTTATGAGAATACAAACATTTAAGTAGTTTACTATGTATTTTCTGTCACATTGGATGTAGCATTGGGTATTTTAGTCTTTTGTTGTATACATTTGGACGTGTGTGTGTGTGTGTGTGTGTGTGTGTGTGTGTGTGTGTGTGTGTGTGTGTGTGTGTGTGTGTGTGTGTGTGTGTGTGGTGGGTGCTGGGATTAGAGCTTCAGGAATTGTGTGTTCAAATGTTATTTTACATCAATATGCCATTGAAATAAAAACATGTACCACTGTATGAACAATTTCACATGAGAAAAACATATATATGAAGAGAAAGGCAATAATAGAAGTAATATCTTTCTTAGGGGGACTGCAAGCAAGCAATCAGCGCATTATAGTGTACAAGAATAAATTCTGCATTATACCTGAAAATATAAGATGATGGTCCATATCAAACCAAGTACGATGGAGGGCCTGCCATCTGCAATGTCCGTTGAGTTTATATTCACCAGTTTAATCTGGAAAAATAAAATAAAATATATGTACAAATGTATATTTGTTACTTTACCATGTACACAGAGGGGAGCCCCCGCACAGCTAAATGGTGGAAGTGAGGTGCTTTCTAAGTAAGGTGCAATGGCAAAAACTAAGAAGAAAAAGAAACCTAGTGAGTGAGCACTCAGTCACAGAATGTGTAATATGAATGTATATAAAAATATCATTTATTGTCATCTAACAAATATAAAATAAAAGGATTTAAAATAAACAGCAACAAAGTAACTGTAATCAAAATAACATTGCTGTATAAGCTCTGTTGATTAATATATGGGAGATATGACATAAGGTCAGAATCTCATGCTGTGGATAACAGCCTGATGGAAATAGGGGTTAATATTGTTCACTGCTGTATTAACTGCCTTAATGGGCAGTGATATATGTGGGTAAGTAGGACCCAACTAGCTGACAGCTAAAATATATCAAAGTGGCCTAAAGATACCCTAAATGATTGTGAGTGATCTCAATTGTGTAACATAGTGAACCTGCAGGAATGTCCCCTTATGGGGGCATATAGACACTATTACATCAATAGGGATACATTACTGCATAGGGTATCAGTAGAGAGGTAGTTAAAACATGTAATAATCACAAAGGGATCAGCAAAACACACCTATAAATGAACCAAGGTGTCTTGCATATGGTAATGTCCCTGTACAAGAAAGGAGTGTCAATTTTATGTATGAATGGCACAATAGCTTGATGTAAGAGAGCAACTGTGCTGTGAGTGGAGAATTAACAACACCCGACCGATCACAGGAATGCAGTAACCCAACGTGCATATACTGCTATATTGTGAGGTAATCGGTGAGCCAAATCCAATCACCTGACCACTACCAGCAAAGCAGCAACCCTATATGAACAGGCTGCTGTGTTGTAAAATAAATGGTAATGTTTAACATGCAGTATATGCACGTTGGGCTACTGCATTCCTGTGATCGGTCGGGTGTTGTTAACCACCAAAGATATCTCCAGCGGAGAAGCCCCACCAACAGACACGGAGGAGGCAACAGCACCCTGGGCAGGGAAGTGGACTGGGGGATGGCGGGAAGGGAAAGAGCAGTAAGCGGAGTGGGGGGTAGGGGGTGGTTCAGCATCACGGTTGCCCTAGGCTTGATCTGGAGGGGGAGGTGGATGTTGCACAATAGCCTCATGGTAGTGGCTCCCAGAACAGCTCCCAGGTGAGCGTGTGACACGGTGAGTACCGCAAAGATGGCTTCGGAGAGGGAGGGTACTGGACAGGTGAGGCTTTGTCCTGGACTGCAGGGGGGTCTTTTGCATGCCATAATGGACCGGGGGGCCATAAGGTGGGGATTCTGCCATCGGTGGGGATTCTGACCTGGGGTCGCTCTACCAGGTGAATGACATTCAATGGAGTGATAAGCTGGGAGGGGAGCAGGACCAGGCAATATCCTACATGTGTTTTTTTTTTTAATACATCAGTTCTGTACTATGAGAAAATACTTGTAGCATTAAAAAAACCCTCTAAATGACATTTTGAATGTATTATAATATAACAAACATTTTTTGTTTCTATAGCAACCATTTACAAAGTCACATCCCCATCCTCTACTGAAACAGGCTTTGGCACAGCCCTTTTTGAGCCCTGTCCTCTCTCTAGCAGTGCACCAATTATATCTAGTGACTGTCTGGTCACATGATCTTCCCCATATAACTTTGCATCTTTGGTCCTCTTCTGCTGCATTGACAGCCATTTAGTGAACCGCCGAGCCGAATCTTTGCCGATCAATCACAGGAGAACAGATCGATAAGCAACTTACCTAATTACTTATTGTGTGGATTGTATTGATGCATATTAAAGGGGAAAACGCAACTTGGATGGCTGCTTTAAAAATCGACCTGCTTCTCTGTATTATGACATTCAGGAGCATTTTGTAAGCTCATACACTGTAGTGCCACTTGATGCATGTTAACATTTTATTAATCTTTCTGCTTGCATCCGAGTTAAATGTTGGAAGCTTGTTTGGAATGTTACATTGGAGGCAAGGCTGTTAAATATTAAATTAGTAAGGTCATTATCTTGATCACCATATTGATCAAATGTCACTTTGAAGTGAGAATACTTTGTCGACAGGTGAAAAATTATGGCCCCATGCAAATACTGATACATGCTATTAAAATGTGAGTCATTTAACTCCTCCAATTGCCTCATGTGACCACTGAGGAAATAGCTCATTGATGCATGAAAATGCCTTTCTTAATTTCAATCTCAGTGACTGAAATCTGAAGGCATTATATTTAAAGACAAAGCTCAAGAAATTCAATAGCGAAAAAGATCTGCACCAGACTTATCAATAATTAAAATTCCATTAAAAGCAATAGTAATAGGAGAAACATGTTGCATCAGAATTGTACCAGTGTTGACTTGTCTTATGGACACTGCGCTGTTTAATAAATCTGAGCCTTCAGCTGTAGAATATTAAGGGCCATTTTAATTAAGCAGTGCTAGACTGTAGGGCACCACATGGATCATTCATTTGAATGGACAAGAATGTGCCTTAGAGCTCAGCACTGATTGGTAAATATGGGCCAAGATGTGAAGGGGTGCAGTGTGATGCACCAATAATATATTTGAAGTCTCCATGCTGGAGATCTTGTAGTCCCCTAATGAAGAATATTAATTCCCTGGAAAATGGGGGATGAATCTGAGGAGTTTCACTAAATAAACAAATGTATCAATAAAGGTGCAATTTATGCTTTTTAATTGTTTTTCTGTTTAACATAGGTTTGAAGCAGGGGCTCACCTAAGATGATTCCAATTAATTTCAGCTCCGGGATCCCCCTGCTTCCCGAGATACTTACCTCCAAAGCGTGTGCAAGTATCCCTGCAAAGTTTAAAGCTCCCGCATCACGCGGGACTATAGGAAGCCGAACCTGATGAAGTCACAGCTTCCTACTGGCCTGCAGGACACGGGAACTTTGAAATGCCACCATTATGTGAACCCTGTTGACTGTGCTACCTCCGGAAGCAGGGGGTCCCTGAAGGTGAAATTAATGGGGTTCAACTCCAGAGACCCTCTCCTTCAATAGTGTGTTAAAAAAAGAAAATTGCAAAACAAATTGCCAACTTGGATTGCCGCTTTAGGATTATAGCACAGTACATGCAGTTGAGCTTTACATAGGCAGTTCTTTCCATACAGTACAGCAAGTACAGAAGTGAGAATTCATCTGCAAAATTCTTTAGCTTGAGTGCCACACAACAGTTCTTTTTCAATGCATTGAAATATACAGCTATTTTGTACGTGAGGTCCATGAAATACACTGAAGATTTAAGTACAAATGATCTTTGGTAATACAGACATGAAATACACAAAAGAATTAAGTAAAATTGATCTTTGGTAATATAAACATATCTTATTTAGCAGAGACAGAAAAAAATGTTATTCTTAAAGTCCTTAGGTACTTGAAGGCGAAATCCCACAAAAAAAGCATCCTTTGAATTTAACAGTCTAATTGGCTTCCTTAAACAAATCTAACTCTTCCAATACCAAAGATCTGACTGCTTTCATTTTCTGTGGGAAATTAATTACATTTCTTAAGGAGTCTCTTGAAGAGGCAATCCAAGCGGCACTTTAATTTAATATTTTTTTCAAATATATACAGCTTTTGATTACCTTGATTGAAAACTAATTACGATTAATTCTCCCGTTATCGATCCTGCTTCCAGGGTTCACTAAATGGATGCCTTTCAGTTTCAATTAATCCTTCAGTCAGTGTAATTTAGCAGCTACAATGTATCTTTATATTACGAGGGTAACATTATCTATTGTTAGTTTGCAGCTCAAACTGCTGGGAATATTGGCAACAAATGATCACAAACTGGAAAGTGTTGCAAAGATCTTGCACTGCTGGGGGAGGTGGCTAAAACCTGCTATAGAAATCAAAGGATGTCAGTATTAAAACTCCTTAAAAATTTCATTAAGAGTTGAATTAAAAATAATAATAATGTAGTATTATCTAATACTACATAGCTGATTTATTTAAAAAAACACACAGATGTAGGATATTGTTGAATTGCTGCTTTAATGGGAAATTGTTTGCCAATCAAGTGTTTTCTTTACCCTTACCCAATATCTCTTTATCAGAGAGCCAATAAATATAAGGGATTGGGGAGAGGAAGAACTCTGCCTGTATAAGCACTTGCTGGGCACACAATGACACACACAAGGGAGCAGCCAGAGGAAATCAAATTAAGGGGGGTAATATTATCCGACTCTGAAGCAGCCGCTTGGGATGCTTCTGACCGAACATTTCCATTGATTTTAACAACTTTTAAGTCTACACAAATTTGGCAAGTAATTTCACTATTAATATAAAGAGGTAGTACATAAGCCGGTGTTTAAAAAAAAAAAAGAGGGTCCAAGGAAACTTTGGGTTACCCTGGCATCCCTAAAGGGTTCCCTGCAATTCTCAGGTCATTTGAAAATTGGACCAAGTACAGAAAAATGTAGAATACATTTGATCTCAGACATACTATTAGAGAGGCTTGGGGTTCCTTACCATGCATCTGACCTCAGATGCACTATTAGAGAGGGTTGGGGTTCCTTATCATGCATCTGATCTCAGATGCACTATTAGAGAGGGTTGGGGTTCCTTACAATGCATCTAATTTCAGGCGCGCTATTAGAGAGTTGAGGTTCCTTACAATGTATTAGAGCTCAGCCACACTATTAGAGAGGGTTGGGGGGTCCTGACAATGCATCTGATCTCAGACACGCTATTAGTGAGGCTTGGAGTTCCTTACAATGCATCTGATCTCAGACACGCTATTAGAGAGGGTTGGGGTTCCTTACAATGTATCTGATCTCAGACGCGCTATTAGAGAGGGTTGGGGTTCTGCAGAATTTCACAATATAATTATAGGGTTCCTTAAGTAAAAAAAAGTTGGAAACCACGAACATAGGCTAATAGAAATGCATAAAAATAGTTGGAGAAATACCATTATTTCCTAACATGTCAGGTTATATTTGGTGACAATTGATTAGATTACAGTAGCATGCTACAGATGAACGAGATGATGCATGGTATTATCTATAGTTTTAGATGAAACTTGTTTGTCAAAAAAAATACAATAAACTTAGCCACAAAGAAAATGTGCAGAAATAAAAAAGGTGAACTGAAAACATTTAAGCATTTAACAGATATGGTTTTGTAGTGTATTACTATCGTTTTTTACTTTTTTTGCTCAACTCTTCGTTTGGTCATTGTTAATAATATTTACATTTGGCTTTCATGATTTGGCTTTTTTTTAATTTTGCGGCTTTTTAGTACATTTGACTAAATAAAATTTTTAAAAAAAACTACAGGTATATGGGTTTAGTGAAATGAAAGCAGCAATCCTGCCAATTTCAGTATTGATTTCTTCACAGAATGCAAAATCGTTTTTATCATTTTTATCGTGTAGCTTCAGAGGCCTCGTGGTTCCCGAGATACTTGTTCATTCAGTTAATAGGAAGTGAAACATTACCCCCTCCCATGATGTTACGATGTTACGATTTCTTATTGGCTAGATGAACCTGTGAGATTTGGCAGCCATCTTTCCTCCCCTGAAAACACCTGGTTTCTCTGGAACCATTGGGTGCCTTTTAGTAAAAAAATAAATATAGCGTGGTTCAGGATGCACTAAATGGACAACTAAGCACTATGGATATGATTGACATGAATTTGTCGACTCAATCTGGACTATAATTGCAAATGCAAAATATTGTATACCACAAAGATGATACTGTTCTGTGTTGATCTAATGTAAATAGCACCAGATATATACTATGATCCAATATCCTTGAAACAGTTTGTGTAGGTGTATCCTGTGTCCTATATTAGACACGGGTGTTGTAGTTTACAATATGTTGCTAGGCCACAGAGTTTTGTCTACGCAGGATGCAGGATAATGTGATCGCACATGCGCTCTCTTTGCATCGCATGCAGAACAACCCTACCCTCATGGAGTGTGCCCTGGGGACCGCATGGTTTGTGGCCATACATCTAGAAGTGAATTGTTGGTGATGGGTTCAAGTATTGAGTATTCCCTTAGCTATTTAAGGAGTATTTTTATCACATTGGTGGTTTGTCTGAGGAACATTATTTTATCCACTTAAAATTTTTTTGCACTAAATACAACGGCAAATAATTGCAAAAAAAAATCCCCATAATACCTATGTGCCTCAATTTTTTCTATTTTTGATAAGAAATCTGTATGTTTTAATGAAAATCTTATTTCTTGGTTCAAAACACATAAAGCTCACTGATATCAGCCCTTGGCGGTCTGCATGTGTGTTCTATAATCATCTGTATACAATATATCAGGGTTTTGTGCGGCAATGTTTACATTTTTTGAATCTATGATGAACTATATTTCAGTTAAAAAAAAATTATAAACAGAATCGCCAGATCATTATAGTACTAACCGGAGATCCTCTGTATATTGACTTGCATGAAAAGCAAAATAGGCATGATTTATTTTTAGGCCCAACAATATTACAAAGCAAATTTATTTTACATGTGAAGATCAGCACCCCTGACAAACATAATGCATAATGAGTAGACAATAGTACAGACACCTACAGTATGTAAACTCCCCAGGAGCCGGGCGGGGAGGGTTACAATGGAAATTCCAGTAAAATGCCAAAGCTAAGAACTGAAAACCTTATTAAACTAATATATCGGTAATAACTACACTGTATTTGTACTTGACATAGTAGAGGGATTTCTTTCCACCATAAATTAATTAGACAGGAAGTAGATACTGTATGAAGGGCATACTCACAAACAAAAAGTCCTTTGAAAAGGCTATAGACAACATTTTTTTTTGTATTATTGTAGCAATATTGCAAGAAATAACAATGCAGTGTTAATAGGTATGGTTATTGCATATTTGGTGTGCTGGTTTTATTATATTTTAATATTACATAATGTAAATAGTTTTCACTCTAAACTCTACTATAACATAAATTTAGTGTGGTTAGTGAATATCTCACTTTCTTAAGGATAATGGGGATTTATGCTGATACAGTATATATTACGTTGTTGTCTATCTTCATGCAAAAAAAATAAATGCATGCGAATCATTGCTAATGATAATGGTGCCTTCAGAAAGGAAATTTAAAACAACACTTTGTTTCCAGCGTAGTAAACAAGAAATAAAAAAAACTAAATACTGCAAATGTAAATAAAAACAAAGCAAGTCACAAACATACCCGTCTTCCTTCTAAAAACTTGAGAGCTGCACCAATGTTGGCCACCCAGTGAATGCGTTTCATCTGCCTCCCTTGTTCACATGGCTGAAACAAAGGTTGGTACACATCACAAGGTCACAGGACAATAAAGAGCACATTTTTTCATCATTGCATTGCATAATCTGATCTCAGAGCTAGCTATTCTTAGTGTATTTTTTTCTTGCTGGTAACAGCTTAGTGGTAATGATACTACAAAATGCACATTTGCCTAACCGTACAGCAAGACCCCTTTGGGACCCTGTTAAGTCAACTACTGAGTACCTGATGTTTAAAGATTTTCATGAAATATCCGAACATCAGAGCACCCACTTGTGTCAGCTCAGGAGAGGTTATTTAAATAATAGGAGGAGCAAGGGCAGAGTTAAATGATGCACCCACTGCATACAGTAGAATGTATCAATTTTTTTGGTGTGGGGCTGTCATTTTCCTCTGGATCAAAAATACTGTATATTTTTGAGGTTGCAAAGATCACTTTAGCTGAGGCCCTTGTTTAACAAACTCCACTGTGCAATTGGCCTAAAACGGTCATTCATGTCAATGACAGTTTTTGATCAATCACTGTGCAATCAGTTACTTCAGAGCTTACTGATTAAGTGCTAAAATATTTGTGACAAATGTAAGGAACCTAAGTCGATGTTTTTTTTTTTTTTTTTTAAACAATTTACTTTACAAAGCAGAAAGTAATCTAAATATCTCAAGTGAATGTATGAGCATGATACATGGTCTACTGTGCACCCAAAATGGCCGCTGCTCAATAAAAATAACTTAATCATTTTCCATGGAAATAAGGAGGAAGTGGGGATAAGGCAGAGATTTAATATGTACGAAATATTAGTAGCATTGAGAAAGGAGGCATTATCCAGACAAGAAATAAAGCATAGTACAGACACTGAATCTGAATGTTGACAGATTAAGAGGGAAATACTACTTCACAGAAAGGGTAATGAAAGCATGGAAAGAAATTCAAATATGCGTTGGATTCAGATATAGGTGAAAAATCCAGCAATCACATGAGATTTAAAGTCCTAATAAAAGTTGTAAAACTGACAGATTAGGATGGCCAAATGGTCATGATCTGTGTACAATTTCTATTTTGTGTGTCTAATGGCAGAGACGTGGTTAATATGTAGAGTGTTGTTCATGCACATTGCATTCTATGGAGATCTTTTTTATTTGATTTTACCCACTACCTTATTGTTTGTGAACTTACCAATTTCTGCCCAGACAAGACTTCTAATAGGGCAAGCAACTTTGTCCCATCTTTTATATCTTCAAACAGATCCTTTACCATCATCGGAGGAGTGCGCTGTATAGAAAAAGCAACATTTAAACGTGATATAATGTCAATATCATACAAAATGCAAATACAGCATTCAGCAGTGGGGGTCTGGCAAGGCAACAGTACCAACAACTCAACTATCCTTGTAGAAAAAAAGCAACAGGGAGTACATTCAGTACTGCAAACTATGAAAATAAGATTACAAAAAAGGATACTGTACATTTCCATGATTTAATGTGACATTTTCAGTTACACTTGTAGAAGGTTTTTTTTTTTTCTACTGGCCTATGTTCCTTGTTAATTGTGAGGCCTATTAGTCAAATTTCCCTGCAGCATATTTATTGCACAATACCACTTCTCGCCATACTAATTAGGAGCCTATGTGAGATATTAACGCTGACTAAGTATTACATTGTAGGACTTATTTAAAGATTTTTGGTCAGTGACATTAAAGAACAGCTGTGGAACATACAATATTTTTCAGCAAACGTATAAATAAATCTGCAGAACTCACGGAGGCAAAGAGAGCATAATGCATACAGCGGGGGTCTAGTAAAAGAGACCCATTGAAGAGAACTTTAATTTATATCAACAACAAATTCCTATATTTTCTCAATACATATATTTAGTATAAGAACGGTTTTACAACAGCAAACAATTGCCTCTGTACTTCACAGCCTTGTGATGGCAAGTTCCCAGTGGGGAAAAAACAGTTATTAAAAAATTTGCGGCGTTTTGTCTGATTTCAGGAGATGCTTTGTATTTAATGGTGAAATAAGAGAAAACATATATACAATGTATTATATATTTGTAAATGTAAAAGTAGTGGGACGCTGTTCCTTTTTGAACCATCACTGGACATTCCTAATGGTAAAATCCCACTAGCTTAGCAACTTTAGTAAAGCAAACTTGCGGCTGCTGTAACCGTTATGATACAGTATGAGTATGATGTTTAGGGAACGTTACAAGGGCCCCGAAAATAAAGGCCATGATGATGTTTACTTAATGACATATTTGCGTGTGTCTAGGAACACAAACAAAAAAGAAGAGGAGACAGCAGAGAACAGGGTTTGGCCATTGGGATCACTGCAGATGTGATCACATGACCCGTGGCTGTGGCCAGAAGGTTAAGCAATGCTCATTTCTGCTACAATGAGCGCAATATTTTGTATGCTGTGCTATGTCATAACACACCTTGTGGCTCCGGAAGACACTTCCCAGCCCTTCCCTTTGAATGAACCATAAACACATGTCGGCATTAGAAGGTATCTCATGGGCCTTAGTTTCTTGACAAAAACTATCTAGCGGCAAAACATGTGAAATCTTATATGATTTTTTAAATAATAATAATAACAATAAAAAATCAGTTCTGTAGTATTATATAATGGTGACTGGTTTAATATTTGTTTTTTTTAATTTGCCTATTAATGTCATTTTTAATTCGTTTTAATATCCATAACTGGTTTTACCCCACCTTCCAAGCAGTGAAAATATTTGCAACACTTTCCTGTTTGGGATCATTTGTTGCCAATGTGCCAGCAGTTTAAGATGTAAACGGTAACAATAATCAATGTTACCTTAGAAATATCAGGATACATTGTAGCTACTCAGTTACACTGACTGTGACTGATTGAAAATGAAAGGCGGCCATTATGTTAGGCACACACTCCAAATTTTTACAGATTTATAACACAAGCACCAAATGCTTGCCAGCTTAGGTAAGAATGTAGAATATATCATATATAATATAATATATAATGAAGCATGTAAGAATATATTGTCACATGTTGTACATATAAAAAGAAGACAACAAAAGGGGGAATGTACTGTAGTATTGCTGCTTTAAACATGACTACAAAATAAAAACACTACCATATGCAGGGCCGCCAACGGGGGGGTGAGGGGGAGGGGTCTGCCGGGATTGCCGTCCCGGCCCAGTGGACCCCTGCACGGCCGGGTCCCTTATATTTAAAAAAAAGTTTCAAAAAATAAATGGCGGCGATTCCCGCAGGGCACGCTCCTCACTCCCCCCCGCTTCCAACGTGGGACGGAGGGGAAGTGCCGTTGAGAGTGCGCGCGCCAATTGAGCTTCCCCGCGAGCACCAATCCAGCATCCCCCACGCGTGCTTCAGCCGCAGCATCCACGGAATTAGCCTGCCAGTCTTGCCCCCCTCAGCTGCCTGCCCCCTGTGCCCCCCCCCACGCCTCCTGAGCCTACCTCCCACCCCGGGAAGCAGCCACGGGAATATCGGGGGCAGGGGGAAAGCGTCTGGCGTGCAAGGAAGCAAGAAGCAGCACTGACCTAGTCAAGGTCAGTCACCCACCCAGGCAGTCCCTCACCCACCCAGTCACTCACTCACTCACCCACCTAATCACTCACCCACCCAGTCACTCACCCACCCAGTCACTCACCCACCCAGTCACTCAAGTCATTCACTCAAGTCACTCACCCACCCACCCAATCACTCACCCACCCACCCAGTCACTCACTCACCAAGTCACTCAGTCACCCACCCAGTCACTCACCCACCCACCCAGTCACTCAGTCAAGGCAGTAACCCAGGCAGACAGTCACCCACGAAGCAGTCAGTCACCCACCCAGGCAGTCAGTCACCCACCCAGGCAGTCAGTCACCCACCCACCCAGGCAGGCAGTCACCTGTCTTTTGTTGAAAATATAAAAATAAACAGATTGCATTGTAATGTTTTTTCCATATTACAATAAGAAGAAAACAGTTAAGTAAAAGTTGCGTGTGAATTTTTTTTCCCGTGGTTGGTGCGCTATGGGTTGGGGGGGGGAGCTGCTCCTTTCATTTGTCCTGGACCCCATGATTTCTGTTGGCGTCCCTGACCATACTGTATGTACTGAAGTCCTCTCTTTTTTTCACCCACAGGATACAAAAGAGAACATTTGGGTCACCTCTTTTCTACCCAGCAACTTTAAAGTTATTACAATATCATGTTACCAAAAATGCAAACTAACAACAAAAGAATTAATGGGAAGGAGTTTTAAACTATATCTAATTACACAGAAGTTGCAGATTTCCTGGATACCACAGCAGGTCAAATAATGGATGTGAACATGTTCCATAATATTCCATTACTAGCTCTCTATTTTTAATTACAGAATTACCAAAGTTTAAAGCTGCCGGCTTTTTTTTTTTTTTTTTTAAAGTTTATATTTCCCTTTTATACTGGTATGTGCATCAATACAATCCACACAATGATAAGTAATTGATCCGTTCTCCTCTGATCGACTTAATTTAATGACATAAAATTGCAATATTTTTAATATCTGGAGATCTATTTCTGAATTTGAAATTTCTGAAAACTACAGGTAGTAAAGCAACATGAAGAATATGACAAAAATAAAAATCTATCATTTGTCTGGGTTGTTTGCAAGAGCATTAATAGTACTAGGGTTTGAACACAGTTAAGGTCAAATATTCCAAAATGTCATCAGCACTGAAAGGGTTAATGAGTAACCCTCTCTGGGATAAATCCACAAATCTCTGTTTAATCAGGGTTCATAACTTGACGTTACCTAAAATAGAAACATGGTATCGTCTAAGCTAATTTATATGTAAAAACAACGTCTCAACTACTGTATCTCATTATTTTATTTATAAAATGTTTTATCAGGAAATAATACATTGAGAGTTACCTCTCATTTTCAAGTATGGCCTGGGCACAAACTTACAGTATGATAACAATACATGGGTACATTAAAATGACAGGGTTGTACTTTATATTTAAAGACATTTCATAAACAGTTAAAGATAATATATGTTGTGGGCGTATGTAACGGTTACAGACCAGATTAAAATGTGACAGCTGAATTCTTGAAAGAATTTAGACCAGTGGTGGATTTGAGAGTCTCTGGTAGATTGTTCCAGTTTGGGGTGCATGGTAACAGAAGGAGAAGCGACCGGATTCCCTGTTGAACCTTGGGACCATGAACAGTCTTTTGGAGTCAGGTCTCAGAGCTGTGTGTGGTATGGGTGAGGAGTTTGTTCAGATAGGCGGGCATATTATCATGTTATTGTAGCGTAACATTGTGTTATCTTCCAATAATGTGATGCCAGTCTTAGCTTTACTCCTATCTATATCCCGAAATTGGACTTTGGCTAAAGGTGAGAGAAAGAGGAGAGGAGAGGGAAATAATGCTGGGATATAACTGTATGTTATTTAAATTATGCCTAACTGTGGTGTTACAGCCAGCCAGACACTGCAAAAGCCCAATTTCACTGTCTGGAAAGGAGCAATGCCAAATTTAGGTACAAGTTAATGTAACATTAAGTCCCCACGTTATCCTTAATGGTCCTCTGTGGATATGCAATGTTATGATAATGTCTCATTTGTATGTCAATTGCATCTCATTATACCTCCGTTATAGTTAATACTATGCTCTTTATGGGAGAAAACATGGCTTAACATTATGTTACTTTATTCTGAAGATACACAGTTAGTGTAAATGTGACGTTAAGTTACGAAGCTTTGTGGATTTGAGTTATTGATTCTGTAGCAAGTAGGGAAAATGGGCAGTCAATCTTGTATGCTTCGATAACATCTCGGTGCCTTGTATTAAATTCCGTATCATTGTATTATATTTTAATCAAACTTAAAAAATAAAATTTCTAGTGTATTGTATATGATGTTTGAAGGGAAACCAAACCAATTATTTTAATGCATACTTTTGAAACATTAGGATGTGTTTACTGTGTATAATTTGTCCAGTTATCATGAACGACTGTTTCCTAAAAACTGTGGTGATAGTTTCCAACATACTGTGCCAATACCAACTCAGGCAAAGAAAAAAAATATGTCCCGTTATATGTTTGCTTTGACAATGAACTTCACTACTTCCTCTTTAGACATTTCATTTCCAACACAGATAACTACAAGGACAAATATATGGAAATATGTGTTGCTAAAAAGTTCTGCGTTTTAGTCACGTCTTGACTTAGCTAGCCAGACGGGAAGGGGTATGATGCTGTGCTGGCGTGGAATAAAATAATACATAATAACAATTCAATATTATAAATAGCTAAAAACTCCTTGTATCACTGTATCATATGAAGTATACATTTTTTTGCATCACCTGCTGCCATACATTATACCAGGGGTGTGCAATCTGGGGGGCACGAGATTTTCGGGTGGTGGGCGCAGCACTTACAAAGGCCCCTGTGCTCTTCCCGAAGGCATTTAAATTAAATACAAAAAACACAGCGCACAACGCTCATAGTGCATTAAAACGTATCTTTAGTAACCAAAATAAGGAGGTAAGTATTGTGCGTACATTTAAATAAAATAAACAAGCATTTCAGGGTTATTGTTACCCAAACACCAACGGACGCCCGTGATAGTCTCGTGGCTCTATCCTTCTCACTCCAACAGCCTCGGTGTAGGGCCTGGACAATCTCCAATCCAGTCACTGGTATTTCAGCCCTTCGCCTTGAGGTAGGGCTTGTACAGTCTCACGTTTAGGTGAACAGCAGTCCAGATAGATCTCCGTTTGGATGCGAAATGCCCGTCACTGCACAGGTCTGGTTTGCAACGGAGCAGCGGAGCGCACGCTGTTTGGCGTCCTGATCAAACACTTCCGGGTCTGTGACGTCATATAACCGCGAGAGTTCGTCGCAGGTCTACAGATCACCGGACCGGTTCTCTGGGAGTGCTGTGATGTAGAGGGTCCGCAAGTTCTTTAGTCCAACGCGTTCCCTGATGAAGAGACCCACGTGGTCTCGAAACGCGTTGGACTAAAGAACTTGCGAACCCTCTACATCACAGCACTCCCAGAGAACCGGTCCGGTGATCTGTAGACCTGCGACGAACTCTCGCGGTTATATGACGTCACAGACCCGGAAGTGTTTGATCAGGACGCCAAACAGCGTGCGCTCCGCTGCTCCGTTGCAAACCAGACCTGTGCAGTGACGGGCATTGCGCATCCAAATGGAGATCTATCTGGACTCCTGTTCACCTAAACGTGAGACTGTACAAGCCCTACCTCAAGGCGAAGGGCTGAAATACCAGCGACTGGATTGGAGATTGTCCAGTCCCTACACCGAGGCTGTTGGAGTGAGAAGGAGAGAGCCACGAGACTATCACGGGCGTCCGTTGGTGTTTGGGTAACAATAACCCTGAAATGCTTGTTTATTTTATTTAAATGTACGCACAATACTTACCTCCTTATTTTGGTTACTAAAGATACCTTTTAATGCACTATGAGCGTTGTGCGCTGTGTTTTTTGTATTTTTGTGTGCTTATAGGTGGGACCAGAGAGATCCCTGGTGTCACAGCTGCAGACGCTCCATATACTTCAATTTACATTTAAGGTCACCTATTAATTACATCACAATTATCACTTCACTTATATATATTGTAGTTGCGCACTTATACTTTGTTCACCTTTTCACTAATTTAAATTAAATGATGGGGGAGCGACGAAGGCCTCTGTAAAGTCCCTAACCTTGGCTCAGACGGCTTCTTGCGATGTGTCGCCATTGCAAAGTGGCGTCAAATGACGCAGACTGGTCATGTTGTGATGTCAGAACACTGGAGCCAAGGTAAGGGGGGGGGGCACTGGCAGGGGCAGAGAGCCACCCCTGCATTACACTATACTGCATCTTATGCTTTATATGATAGTGATTCTAGAAGTTTCTAGCTATATTCTAATAAGAGACTTAGAGGTTCTGTGTTTTTAAGCTGTCTATGTTTATGTATTTAATAAATTGTTTTCTATTTTGGTAACTACAGTGCTTGTTTTGGGATTTCTCTCTTTTTAATTTTGATTATTTGTTACCCTACAAAACCACCAGTAGCTTTACATTTACAGCTATATTACTGATTTTGTGATACCTTATATGAGGTTGTTTAATTGCAGTATCTCCATGTGTTCACCTAAACTGTTCCCCTTGTGCTTCTGCTGTACGCAGTAATGACCGCCCGGCAACAGTGCTGCCCAGCAACATCAAAGCCAGATCAGACACACTGGGATCAGCAGTGGTGGTGATTGACAGATCAAGTCAATGCCAATATATATATACACACACAGTGGTGTGAAAAAGAAAGTACACCCTCTTTGAATTCTATGGTTTTACATATCAGGATGTAACGGCTGGACCCCCTTGTCTGACCCACCCAATCTCACATTGGCCCGTGTGGCCTAACCGGTCCCCATTACAAGGTCGTGTGTGGTGGTGCACATGCAAGTAACAGGACTCCTGAGTCTCCCGCTTGGTGTTATAGAGAATATCATCAGGACAGGTATCTGAGGTAGTGGTTACGAGTCCAACTTACTTCACGTGCAGCGCCTCCACCTCATCAGGATCTGTGCTTCCGCAGGGAGATGGTCCTGGTGAGGAACTCCTTCTCGGTGGTGACTGCCACTGTTGAGTAATCTCACACTCACACAGTGGGGGTTTCTTTGAACAGGACATCTTATTTGTAGGTTGGGATGTAGCAGACTGCCCCATGCAGCTGCCGTCTCTAGCCGCACATCTCTCCGTGCTGTCCCTTTGCCAGGTACGCCCTCCCGTATTGAAGTGGGATTCCCTTTCTCCTAGGGAGATCACCACTGCGCCAGGTCCCTGGACACAGTGTGGCTTAGACAGACTCGATCGGTCACTCTGCCACCGCTAGTTACAGCACTAGGGTCACAAAAGTATTCCTCCAATCCTTTATGCCGTAGCATACATTTTACCAGCTGCTTCACACAACTGCTGGCTAACCCTTGCAACAACACTAACTGACAGTGCGGTGCCCTTTATACCTCAGGGGGCAGGCGCATCTCTGATGTCACTATCCAGGGACTCAGAGCATACAGCCACTCCCTTCCTTACACAGGGCACCACACCAGGGTGTGAGGGAAAACCTCCATAACTACTGTTGACAGGCCTGTACTTACCAGGACTTACTGCCAACAGGGAAGATGTACGCAGTCATTATTATGCATGGCTACATACTCCCCCTGGTTAATACCCACCGTCCCGGCTGGGACCTAAATTTGGTGTACCTTGCTCCAGGAAACACTGCAAAAGAACACACAAATAACATGGCAAACATCATCACATTGACATAATAATGCAAGCCCATCTCACTCACTGACCAGCAGGGAGCGCTAACGAAAAAGCAGACCACTCTAATTTGGCACTCAATAGTAATGTCGAGGATCTGGCTTCTTCACCTCCCGCCCCGCGGCATCATGCACAGTCACGCTGTATTCCCGTGGTATCCCTCGCTCATTGCAATACACCACTTTGTGCATGTACACACTGCGTCCTATCTTCCAGACCCGCATAAGTTGAGCTACCCTCTGCTCGGCCTGAATTCCTTTAATGGCTCCCCCTTTTTCTACGATATAGTGCTGGATATCGTTTTTAAGCCATCTCTCCCTATTCTCCTCTATCTCTCTCATTAGAGGTTCCGGGACATACGGGTAATCAAGGCCATGCGACCTTCTGTATTTTGCCGCAATAGCCCGTTCAGCTCGGCAAGCTCTGGTCAACTTACTTTCGCCAGCCGCCCCGGGCAGCACCCATGACAGGGGCTCATCGGTCTCTACCGGGTACCGGGTCATCCAACCCTGCGGACCCCTTTGGGATAATAAGGCCTGCCTGGATACGATCCCACCTTACCCTTAGGGCCCTAAGGTATGCCTCGTCATCAAAGTCCCCGGCCGCCCACCAGTGATCAACCACCCCCTCCCTCTCTAGGATAAGTCGGGTGCGGTCGAACCAGGCTACATACCCCTCGTACAACGGGGCCCACCACCTAGTCTCCTTCCGTTCTTCGGAGCTAGGTTCTATAGACTCCTCTATCGACTCCTCATCAGGCCCACCCGAAGATACCCCGGACGTACCCTCAGATCGCTCAACAACTCCTTTGTACTGTGCGGTGTTTCTAACGGTAACGCTTAGCACACTAGGGCAATCACTGGATACCGACACTTGTCGGGACATCCTCCCTCCGACCCATCATCCGAAGTTCCCCAGTCCAGGCTTCAAGTTCGATCCTCGGAAGGACCCCATGACTCCCCGGACAACCCTAAGCTAGAACTGGACCCGAATGAAATAGTGACGGGGACAGGGGCTTTAGCTAGGGCCTTGGGGCTAACCTTGGGTGTGGACGGGGTTTGGGGACGGGACCGAACCGTAGGTATAGGCAGGGTTACGACCTGCTCCCCAGCAATACCTGTCTCGGCTTCGGCACAAAGTCTCTCTTTCTCACCGGCAGTGGGACTCTTCACTCTCCGACTCGAGCGCCCATTCCGTCTGGCAGTAGGTGAACGACTTCCGCTGCTCGACCGCAGAGGCGCGATCATCTCCCACTCGATGCCGCTCTGGTCATCCGGAATCACCTCGCACACGCACGTGCTGCGACGCCATCTTGGGTTGGATCCCCAATCGGGATCTATTCCTCCACGAGGACATCTGGCAACGCCCGTCTGCTGCGCGATCCAGTCTGGCTCTGGACTCGCTCTTCTTTCTCCTCCACCCCCTGAGTCTGCGACAGGCACTGTGTCATCTTAGTACCTCGCAGGGTCAGGGTGGATCGACCTCCTTCCGATCCACTAGTCACCACGGCAGTGGGACTCCGGCGATCGGGTGGTCGCGGTACTGGAGACACTTTACTCCGCGTCTCTACACCACGGGGAATGGCATCTCTCCATGGCGTACCAATAGTATGACAGTCTCTCTTTATGACCATCTTACTCGACAGCCTAGCACACTCCTCGTCCGAAGATTCTAACTTGCAATTCGGCCGAGGCATCCCAGTAGGAGACCGGCGATGGGCTCCTCGGTGATCACCTCTCCGATGGCTGGGTTTCTCCGTCGGGAGCACCGAACCTGACTCCGACTCCGCGGGACCTGCACTCTCATTCCATAGTGCTCCCGGCTGCTCGTCGATCGGCATCGGGACATTTCCTGCTACTCCCACCGCTTGTACCGGTACAAAAGTGGTCATGGGCCACATGTACTGCAGTCCACAGTGGGGGCATCGAGCCTCGCTGCCCACGGCTCCACCCGGCAGTCTGCACTGCAGGCAAAGACATGCCACGGTCTCCACACCCTCTACCCTGATGATCAGGAAGCCTCCTGGAGCCGAGTAGGGATGAGTAGAGATCAACGGACTCTGGTCCACTTTATCAGCAACTGCAGCCATATTCACCAGCGGAGGCACTCGTTTCAGAGGTCTGTACTGGTCACTGGCTCTTCGCAACTGAAGGGCAGGGGCGGGTTTGGCAACCCCTCCTCCTTCTATCTCCATCAATATCCGGTGGAACTGCAAACCACTCCCCCTGGTTGAAACTAGGGGGATGTCTCGTAGACTTGTAGGCTGACCCAGCACTGGGGCCGAGTGAGTCATAGTCCATGAGGGCGTGGCTCCAGCTTTCGCGCCAAACTCCCCATCGGGGTGGAGTTTTCTCGTTGGCGCCAATCCTGACCAACAATTAGCAAACTGCAAAGTTGCAAGACTTTCTGCAGCATGCCCACGCGGTGTCCCGGAAGCGCGGGAACCACCATCTTGGTAAGTATTGTCCTTCTTTCCATGTGAGGTAGCGTCTGGCTGTTTGTTAATTGGGGTATAACAAAGTCCATTTCGTTCCTCCCATCGGATAACACTGTCATGCTCATTATTCTCAGGGGTATCATCCCGAGAACAAAAACATGATAAACACGGCTCCGCCACGGCTTTCACGCCATTCCACAACAAACTCACAAAAGTCTCTTCTGTAGCTTGTTCTTCGTCCACACACAGTTCATATGCGTGTTCTTCCTCTGACCGCAATCCTGGACCTTCTGCTCTGTGCAGATCCTCCATTCCTACGGTTCTCTCTCCCCGCCATCCTGGACCTACTACTCTGTGCAGATCCTCCATTCTGACGGTTCTCTCTCCCTGCCATCCTGGACCTTCTGCTCTGTGCAGATCCTCCATTCTGACAGGTCTCTCTTGATCGTTGAACACTGATTTCCTGTACGTGGAGCTCCGCTCTGCGGGGCAGCTACCACATCCGTACAATAAACATGCCTTGTGCACCACCTTGTGTACCTAACGTAGATCTGACTCGTGTTTGCACTACCTCAGGCTAGGCTCACTCTTTCTGTGTCTACTTTAACACGTTCCTCCAGTCTGTGCTCCTTGGTAAGTGATCTGGAATGGAGACTAGAGTACTCTGGCTCTTCCATGCAGTACTTTGGGCGTCGACCTACTTTTGGCTAGCCTAGTGCGGACCCTTCCAGAATTCCTGCCCTAAGTTACCAGTTTACCCCTTCAGGCGTCCCCCGCTAGCGCTACCTCAAGGCGACTAGAACAGCAATAGTCCCCGGCTCCAGACTCACTAACCCCTAACGGATCCCAAAGCGTCTTTGCGGCATGCAGCTCCAGCATCTCCCTGACTACCCCTGTCTCCGTCCCACGCAGCACAAAGTGGCAGCAGACACTCTCCCTGTTTCCTAATGTGTGCCTAGCAAATGCCTGTCCTGTTGACAGGTATCTCAGCAGCGCCTCCAAATGTAACGGCTGGACCCCCTTGTCTGACCCACCCAATCTCACATTGGCCCGTGTGGTCTAACCGGTCCCCATTACAAGGTCATGTGTGGTGGTGCACCTGCAAGTAACAGGACTCCTGAGTCTCCCGCTTGGTGTTATAGAGAATATCATCAGGACAGGTATCTGAGGTAGTGGTTACGAGTCCAACTTACTTCACGTGCAGCGCCTCCACCTCATCAGGATCTGTGCTTCCGCAGGGAGATGGTCCTGGTGAGGAACTCCTTCTCGGTGGTGACTGCCACTGTTGAGTAATCTCACACTCACACAGTGGGGGTTTCTTTGAACAGGACATCTTTATTGTAGGTTGGGATGTAGCAGACTGCCCCATGCAGCTGCCGGCTCTAGCCGCACATCTCTCCGTGCTGTCCCTTTGCCAGGTACGCCCTCCCGTATTGAAGTGGGATTCCCTTTCTCCTAGGGAGATCACCACTGCGCCAGGTCCCTGGACACAGTGTGGCTTAGACAGACTCGATCGGTCACTCTGCCACCGCTAGTTACAGCACTAGGGTCACAAAAGTATTCCTCCAATCCTTTATGCCGTAGCATACATTTTACCAGCTGCTTCACACAACTGCTGGCTAACCCTTGCAACAACACTAACTGACAGTGCGGTGCCCTTTATACCTCAGGGGGCAGGCGCATCTCTGATGTCACTATCCAGGGACTCAGAGCATACAGCCACTCCCTTCCTTACACAGGGCACCACACCAGGGTGTGAGGGAAAACCTCCATAACTACTGTTGGCAGGCCTGTACTTACCAGGACTTACTGCCAACAGGGAAGATGTACGCAGTCATTATTATGCATGGCTACAAGGACATAATAACATTCATCTGTTCCTTAGCAGGTCTTAAAATTAGGTAAATACAACCTCAGATGAACAACAACACATGATATATTACACCGTGTCATGATTTATGGGTTTTGACATATACACATCACATCTTCTGTGCCACATAAATATGTGGTAATGAGAGTGTTTTGTTGTGCATGACTGTAATTACGGGTAAAAGACAGGCTATATATCAGCCTGTATGGCAGAGCGTAGCCTTGCTTGGCGGGTGAATGAGAGTAAGAGTAAAAGAGTCCATATCACCAGATAAACACAGCTCATCAGTTCGCCAACCCTGCACAGTCCAGCCACTTGTTGCTCATCAGTAGAGGAAGATGGTATGAAATAATTAGAGGCTCGGTCCCAGCAGCATTCCGACGGCCATTTTGCCACTGACTGCTTCTTCCGGGAGTGATTTTTCTATCACAGTGGTGAATTTTTCAAGTCTACATGCTCGATGATGTCAGAAGTCACATGTTGCATAGGGACCATTCAAAGCGCAGATCTGAAGAATGTAGTCTGTCAGCATTAAAATGCAATGAGCATGTCTGAATTTAGTTGAAATTGGATCAATCTCACTGACATAAAACATCATGCAGTCTATTAAATTAACTAATGCAAGAAATCCTATATAATTATATTTAAAAAGGGTACAAAAGACAGGGCAGAACATGGATCTTTAGAAAGATCAACAGATTGCATCTGAAATAGTATACAGTATATACCCATAAGGTAGAGGCAATTCTCAATTTGGGTAAAAAAAAAAATTAAACAAAGAAGATGAGATAAATGCATATGTGATATCAATATATGCTTAAAGGAACATAGCATATCCCATATAGTCATTTAAACCATAAGGCATGATGGATCCTAGTTGAGTGATCCACCTACACTCCTTTTTTAGTAATGCCTTCTCAAGATTACCACCTCTGATGCCCAATGAGATGTTGTCAATTGCAAAAGCTGTTAAAAGCAGACTCCTGTTTTGCCAGAAAATGTCTGGCAATAGATGTTATTTTTATTTTTTACATCAAGTCCTGTTGGGCATCCCTGATATTACGGGTGTGTTCAAGGATGCGAAATCTAATTTCCCGCGTAGTCATGCCAACGTATATTAATTGACAAGGGTAGCAGAGGTAGTATACAACCCCCTTGGATTTACATGTGAGAAATTGAAGTACAGTATATCAAATTGCTTAGTGCCTGAACTATTTTTAAAGGTTGTAGTCTGCATCATTAATTGGCAAATCGAGCAGTTCTCACATTTAAAAAAACCTTTCTTAGTATTAGTACCCAAAAATGTACCAGATGACAAAGGGACATAATGGCTTTTAACCAATTATCATGAAGATTGGGTGATCTTCTGCTTGTTAAATTTACTGTGTCACCCAATACCTTCCTCAATTCTGTATCAGATAACAAAATCCCCCCAAATGTGTTAATGATATTTCTCAATTGTGACCATTGATTATTAAAAGTTCCAATAAACCTGATCACTGGATCTTCAGATATTTTAACCTTTGGTACCAAGAGTGATGCTCGCTCCTTTTTAAGGCTATTTTTAAACCCATGGTTAATTACATTGTTACTGTAACCACAGCAACAAAAGCGGTGCTTCAAATCGTCTGCTCTCTCATAATAGGTTTTCAGAGTTAAGCAGTTACGGTTAAGGCGTATAAATTCACCACAAGGTATGCCTTTAATTTGGTCAGATTTGGATGAGAGCTGGAGGCGTGAAGTACCATACTGGATGCTGTTTTCTTATAGTGAATATTAGTTGTAATACATCCTTCCGAATTGATACTTATTTGAAGGTCAAGACATTTAACCGTGAATTTACTCCACTGTTGTTGTTGGTTGAGAACATCGCCGAACCTCTCCAAATCTCCGGGGGACCCCTGCCAGAGAATGAAGAGGTCGATGTACCTCAACCACAACAGAACATGCTTAGTAAGATCTTGATTGCTCTCAATAAAAACCACCTCCCGTTCCCACCACCCCAGGAAGAGATTTGCATAGGAGAGTGCACATGTAGAACCCATTGCCGTTCCCTTGACTTGCAGAAAAAAAAGAATTTTTGAATAAAAATAATTTTGTGAGAATAAAAAACAGAAACTGCATAAGTGCGTTAACTAGATCAGAACTTAAATTTTGCATGGACAAGAAGTATTTGGCCGCGTGTAGAGCGTCCTCATGTTTCATACAAGTATATAAACTTTCAAAGTCACTGTAACAGGGGATTTGTCCCTGTTCAAAAAGGTGCCTCTAATCCAGCAGTGTGGTGGTTAACTGCTGGTAATCAATTAACCAACACCACCTGGCTGATTAGAGGTTGGTTAGAAAAGCCTGCCTTTGAGACAGGAAGAGAGATTCCTTAGTCCACAACTGGGCTGACCAAGGAAACAGACAGAGCAGAGGTTCCTGAGTTTCACAGATGAGACTGACAGAGGGATCACAGATGTCTGGAGCTCACAAGACTTCTACACCTGAATGCTGAGATAACCTGAGGAAAAGGCAGCAACCCAGGAAAGAGAGAAGCCTTCCCCCTACAACGTCAAGACAGATGACTTTTCTTATAAGACTGATTATCTATGCCTGTCTCTATATATATAAATGTCTCTATGATTTGGGCTGGTGAATCGCTGGACTACAACTGTAAATATACTCCAACGTGGAGCAGATTTTGTTTGTGGATTTTCACACGTTTGCTGTGTTTAAAGCAACAGGCGCAATAAAGCCTTATTTAATTTCACCTTAAAACCAGTCTCCATTGCGTACCTCTGCACACATCTCTTACATATGGTGTCAGAAGTTGGGATGAGAGGTGGCCCTTGAAGTTCAAAGGTGCCCCGGAGACTGCCTGTGAATTTTTTTGTGCTTTTGCCTGCATAGTTACTGCAAACAGCCTGAGCAACAAAGCAAAGAATCACATGCAGCAGAGACAGAATTAAAGGGATACACATCCAGGCAGGAAATCTACACTGCACTGAAGAAAGCCACAAAACCACAGATGGACTCTTTTCCCCAATCCCAAGAGGAGAGAGAAAGAGACTGCTGAAGCAGGTAAACCTTACTTGCCTATCACAATAATGTGTAATATGGTTGTTGAAAAAGGGTCTTGGCCTTCCAGCCGTAGTCAGGGTTCAAGAAGTGAGTTAGAGCTCCAGAGGAGCTGGCTTTGTTGTTTTCTTTAAAAAATAAAAAAAAATAAAGAATTGCGCTGAAGCAGTGAATACAGACGGTGACCCACAAGCGGTACTGATTCTGGAAGTAAAGGCTGCCACACCGCATAGGACTACCAGCTGTGAATGGAGTATATGCAGAAAAGTGTGAAAATTGATGCAAGACTGTGCTGAAGCAGGGAAACTATTACAGACGGTGACCGATGCAAGGTACTGATTCTGGGAATTTAAAATGGCCACCCAGCTGAAGTCAAATACAGACTCTGCAAAAATGGCGAAGAAAATGTGTTCCTGGTGTAAAGAACCCCACCACACGGAGCAGTGTCCCTCCAGGCCTTATTCAGACGATGAGAGTGAATGCATGCACAGTACTGCTAATATTGTAAAACATACCAAAGTAAAGAAAAAGTCTATAGAGACGCCTGTGAGAGCTATGAACTCTACAAACAAAGTCTGCCCACCTGTAGGACTACCAAAAGTTGGGGTTCTAGCAAATACAGTGGTAACAGCTGCAATAGCGCCTCCAGAGGTCAGGAAGAAAAATACACCTGATAGCCCCAAAATGGAGGACAAGATACAGCGTTCCTGTAATAAACCCTACCCCATGGAAGAGTGGCCCTTCCAGTCCGATAAGGAGGAAGACATCTCTTATGGGGAACCCGAACCGAGTCACACCCACAAAACACCCCAAGAATGGTGGGGGTGCATGAACTCGGTACGAACCGAAAAGACCGCTCTCTATGATGACGAATGTGATCGGCAAGAGCGGGAGCAGCAGATCACTGAATATATACGCCAGCTAATACAATCTCAAGAAAAGCATGGTGGATCCAGTGAAGCTGCTAAAGTTCCAAATAAAGATGGAGACTCCAGTATTCCTGATGGGACGGAGTCATCCAAAACAAAGAGGCGAAAAAAGCGGGTCTTCACTTACCGTGGGATCAACAGACATGTCCGCAGATCCCGCGGAGGAAAAGGGGGACCAAGATGCCCTGCAGCCTAGAGAAAATGGAGAATTCAACCCGCGGATAACCGAATATCCAGAGGGCCCAAGGCAGAAGTCGTGTACCCCAAAGAAGTGTCTGTCCGGTGCTAATAGTGAGAAACCCTCAACCAACCATGCCAGGGAAGCGGAGCCGGAACCAGTGAGTGACGATCCCTTGACCAGCCCTGAACATGCCCTGCAAATTGCCAGGCGTGACTGTGATCTGCTCCGTGAACAATTGAAACAAAAGAAAGATGATTATGAAGAGCTACTGAAAAATAACGTGAAGCTACAGAAATATGTGCTCACAATTTACTCTTTGGCGAGGACAGAATTCGACGATCTCAAGACTGAACTGGATGCTGCAAACGCTACTAATACCACCATGGTGGAAAAGCAGAGCCAATCTGATAAAATGATGGCTAAACTGAAGCAGAAGTATGAGGAGGCACTGAAGGAGATTACAGTCTTTCAGCAAGAGGTTCACACTCTTCGCGTACAACTGAATGCCTCACAACAGGAGGTCAACAGTGTTCGGAGAGAGGTGGACGTATCCCAGAAGGAGGTTCATACACTCCGCACAGCACTGGATGCCTCACACCACGAGATCGGCACCTGCCGCACAAAACTGGAAGTCTCCAAAAAGGAACTTCACAGTCTCGCTGAGGAGCTGGACAATTCTAAAGAAACTATTGTCAATCTTAATACAGATCTCAAAGTCTCTCAGAAGGAGCTTCAGACCCTCAACCTAAAGAAGGAAATCTCACGCCAGGAGACAGTCAGTCTCCAAGCAGAGGTGCAAAAATGGAAGGCGGACTACAAGGAGGCCCTGAATAGTACAGAGACTGAAAAAAGAGAAAATGTAAGATTAAAAAAAGAAATTCTGAGTTGACAGACCACATCAATGGAAAAAATGAAAAGCTGCACGAGCTTGAAAAAATAAAGAAACTATTGTAAGTTGAGAAGTTTGAAGCAGAGCACCGACTGCAGAACCAACTGCAAGGTCTGCATACACACCTCCAGAATGCCAAGGAGAAGCAGCGAACACTGCAGGAAGAAAATCTGCAGGCTGCTAATGACATACAAGTGCTGCAGGAACGTCTGATTACCCAGTGTGTCCTCGCAAAGCAGCATGATAAACTGAAGGCTACCCTGACCATCACCAAAGCATCGCTAGAGGCTAAGCTTAGAGGCCAGGTGACTCGGTACAAGAGGGAGTGTAAAAAGGTCCAGAAACTGAGATGAGTATCGGCGGCACAAGCGAAGAAGTTCACAGTGCTCCACAAAATAATGAATGATAGGTGGAAGCAAGCTCAGAGAAAGCACAGGGAAGAAATAAAGACCCTGAAAGGAGAATGGCAGGATACACTCAAGAAATAGAGTGAGACTCTGCAGACCAGTAACTTACAGATGCCTCCAATATGGAAAAAGGTATTGGCTCTGCCCAAGCATCGGTATCCCACAGTAACTAATGCCCGTGAGGACAAGGGTACAGTGAGAGCTGGGGACACCACTCACCTTCAAAAAAAGATTACGAAGTTTGAGCCACCTAAGAAAGCACTAGCCAAACCTGCAGCCACCCAACAGGGTAGAGGTAGGAGTGCAGAATCAAAGCCAGAAGAATCCTTAGCTGAGGAAGCTGAAAAGATAGGACGTTCTCTGGAAATGGAGCTGGAATCGCAACTCAATCCCAAAGAAGCTGAACTGGCAACTACATTGAATGGGAAAAGTGCAGGAAGACAGCTTCAAGAACTGAGGGCTCCGGGGGCTGTTCTTGGGCGCTCTTGTGATACCATGAAATGGACATTTGGTACTAAAGTGGAGTACATGGGAAAGATGGCGAAAGAAAGCAATATGCATATACGCTCTGCGACTGTCGTCATACAGTCTGCCTACAAAAAGAGGAGCGCCCGACACAGGGGAAAGCTCATGACCACGTGGTCAGTAGAAAGACTGGACTTGGAAAAGGTTCTCCTTGAGCGACTGAGGACTGCTGATCTCAAGCACCTTCTAGAGGAGACACTACTAAACTGGAATAAGGGCTCCAATCCCAGCGGGACTGAGGGTTCTCCTCCTCCATCCACTCTCATTCAAGTCACTGAGATATCTCGAATGAGAGTGGAAGGATGGGCTTTGGCCATGGCAAGCCCAAGCTTCCCACAAACAGGGGAGGTATGTAACAGGGGATTTGTCCTGTTCAAAAAAGTGCCTCTAATCCAGCAGTGTGGTGGTTAACTGCTGGTAGTCAATTAACCAACACCACCTGGCTGATTAGAGGTTGGTTAGAAAAGCCTGCCTTTGAGACAGGAAGAGAGATTCCTTAGTCCACAACTGCCAAGGAAACAGACAGAGCAGAGGTTCCTGAGTCTCACAGATAAGACTGACAGAGGGATCACAGATGTCTGGAGCTCACAAGACTTCTACACCTGAATGCTGAGATAACCTGAGGAAAAGGCAGCAACCCAGGAAAGAGGGAAGCCTTCCCCCTACAACTTCGAGACAGATAAGACTTTTCTTATAAGACTGATTATCTATGTCTGTCTATATATATATATATAAATGTCTCTATGATTTGGGCTGGTGAAGTGCTGGACTACAAGTGTAAATATACTCCAACGTGGAGCAGTTTTTTTTGTGGATTTTCACATGTTTGCTGTGTTTAAAGCAACAAGCACAATAAAGCCTTATTTAATTTCACATTAAAAACAGTCTCCATTGCGTACCTCTGCACACATCTCTTACAGTCACACGTTGCCATAGATACAAAGTGGGAACGACAGGATACCTCGATATTAAACCTTCAAAATTACGCTTTGAAATCGATAACAAAGAATAAGCCTCAGAAAGAATTCTGTCAAGTTCCACTTCAAACTTTGTGGTGGGATCGCCATTTAGCTCTTTATAGCACAGGGGGTCTCGAAGTTGCTTGTAAGCCTCTTTCTCATAGAAGGTTTTAGGCCATAATACAATATTGCCCCCTTTGTCAGAGGGCTTTATTTCAATTGTTTTGAGGTTTTTAAGACTCTCTATTGCCATCCATTCTGAATTATCAAGACTGGTATTGCCGATCGTGTCTGGGAGATGTAAAATTGCACGACCAACTAGATCAGAGAAAACCTCTATTTGTGATGAGGTTTGGATTGGTGGACAGAAAGCATATCCCTTCGATTGCGGTGGTCAATTGATGTCCAAATCTTGACCAGTATCCTTCTTTGTAGGATAGAACCACGCACGGCAGCCCCGCGCTCAGAGGACTGCCATAGTATAGTGCAGCTCTTCAAGCAGAGCGACCTGCCCCATATAAGATGCCTGCCAACTACACAGAACAGAGGGTAGTGCAGGGCTGCAAGTCACAGACCCCAGTCCCCAGCACTCACTAGAACACTAAACAAAAATTGACATACAGGTCGGTGGTGAATAGGAGCATATCTCCTGCTCTGCTGTGAAAGCCTGCCCTGTTGAGGATCTCAGCAGCGCCTCCAAATGTAGCAGTGTTTTCCCCACCCTCTGGAGATTCCCTGGCTATCTGGTGTGTCATGGTGCTGTGTACCTATTGATGCACAGAAGATCTGAGGTCCCGCTCATGTTGTTGAGGAAACAGGAAAAGCTTTAGGGGTGATATCTGGTTCTCCTTCATTCTTTGGTCAGCGCCTCCATCTGCCGCAGGCTCCAGGAGAGCTAGAGGCAGTCCTTGCAGAAGAACTCTCTCATACGCCCCCTGACAGACTGCAAGCCCTGGCAGGAGTATATTTGATAACAGGAACCGCTTCATTCTTCTCCATACAGAATACAGCAGACAGCCTGCAACTGCATACAGTAACACTAGTCTCCAGCCTCAGGATGGTTCCTGGACTCAAACCCCCAGGCATGGGCCCCAGAGGTCGGTCCTAGCTCTTCCCCTACTCCCTAATCGAGCAGGGGGTATGGTCCTCACACCCACTCCCCTAAGGGAGGGGATAGAACGTGACAGAGCCCTGCACCCTCTCTCATGGGACAAGTCTCTCTCAAAAGCAGAGACAACTAACTGAATTTAGAATTTAGAATAAGTCCCTGGGGGAGGGTTCAAGGTCTGAGCCCAGGATTCGGCAGAACAAAGGCTTTGTCCCGCCTCCCCCTACCAATCAAAGGAGCTGCTCACTGATGGGGAAAACCCTGCCTGCACTGATACCAGGACTTACATGTCAGGCAGGGTAGATTAGTAGCCAAGCTAGGCATGGCTCTATATATACACACACACACACATATATATATATTTTTAAATATATATATATATATATGTGTATATCAGGGGGGGAGGGGTCTGTGTTGGTATGAAGGGGGGAATCTGTGTGGGTATGAAGGGGATGAATATGTGTGGGAATGAAGGAAATTAATATGTGTGGTATGAAGGGAGCAATCTGTGTGGAGATTATATATATATATATATATATATATTAGAAAAAGAAAAGAGAAAAAGCGCCCGATCCTTGTGTAAAATCAGATGAACATTTTAATAAATCATGGACAAGACAAATGCACACTTACAATTTGTCTGATTAAAACAAGCATTTTATGGGACCTGCCCATGCACCAAACGAAGACTCCACAGTCACCTCCGCTCTGCAATCTCACGATTGGAGTCTTCGTTTGGTGCATGGGCAGGTCCCATAAAATGCTTGTTTTAATCAGACAAATTGTAAGTGTGCATTTGTCTTGTCCATGATTTATTAAAATGTTCATCTGATTTTACACAAGGATCGGGCGCTTTTTCTCTTTTCTTTTTCTAATAGGTACTATGGGAACTTGGTGAGCCCAAGAAGAAGCAGCCTGGACCTTTGTTTTATTCATTCATGGACTTCATTTGGACTTAAGTATTATTTTTTATAGTTTAATTTTTGTATTTTTTGCTATTTTTTATGTTCAATAGATTATATTAATTTTTTTCACATTTTTGCACATTTTTACAATTACATTTTGTTTGGTTTATGTATGTTTTTTCATTATATTACATTTTATCTTGTATAGGCGAGCACTAGTTGGTTCATGTAAACATCATATTCAATAT
>NC_134486.1:120253474-120255974 GCF_040206685.1 Ascaphus truei | reverse complement strand
AGGAGGTTACAGTAATCAAGACGGGAGAGAATGAGGGCCTGAGTCAGAGTTTTAGCAGTCGAGCAACAGAGGAAAGGGCGTATCTTTGTTATATTGCGGAGGAAAAAGCGACAGGTTTTAGAAATGTTTTAAATGTGAGGGGCAAATGTGAGAGAAGAGTCGAGTGTGACCCCAAGGCAGCGTGCTTGGGCTACTGGGTGAATGATCGTAGTTCCAACAGTAATGTGGAAGGAGGTAGTAGGGCCAGGTTTGGGAGGAAGTATGAGGAGCTCTGTTTTAGCCATGTTGAGTTTAAGGCGGCGGAGGGCCATCCAGGATGATATAGCAGAGAGACATTCAGAAACTTTGGTTTGTACAGTAGGTGTAAGGTCGGGTGTTGAGAAATATATTTGTGTGTCGTCAGCATAGAGGTGATAATTAAACCCAAAAGATGTTATTAGGTCACCTAGAGAGAGTGTATACAGAGAAAAGAGAAGAGGTCCCAGGACAGAGCCCTGGGGTACCCCCACAGAGAGATCAATAGAGGAGGAGGAGGTATTAGCAGAAGAGACACGGAAAGTACGATGGGAGAGGTAGGATGAGATCCAGGATAGAGCTTTGTTCCGAATGCCAAGAGTATGGAGAATGTGAAGGAGAAGAGGGTGGTCCACGGTGTCAAATGCTGCAGAGAGGTCGAGTAATATGAGCAGAGTGTAATGACCTCTGTCTTTGGCAGCATGGAGGTCGTCAGTTATTTTAGTGAGGGCTGTTTCCGTGGAGTGAGCAGTACGGAAGCCAGATTGTAGAGGGTCTAGGAGAGAATAGGTGTTGAGAAAATGGAGCAAGCGAGCGAATACAAGACGTTCAAGGAGTTTAGAGGCAAAAGGCAGGAGGGAGACAGGCCGATAGTTAGAAAGACAGGTAGGGTCAAGCTTGCTGTTTTTGAGTAATGGTATGACTGTTGCATGTTTGATGGAGGATGGAAAGGTTCCAGAGCAGAGGGAGGAGTTAAAAATGTGCGTGAGCGTAGGGATTATAGTAGGAGCAAGAGGTTTTAGGAGATGGGAGGGAATGGGGTCAAGAGGGCAAGTGGTAGAGGGAGAAGAGGCGATCAACAGCGACACATCCTCCTCTGAGACAGTGGAAAAAGAGTCAAGGAAGGCAGGAGGAGAGTTAGGAAGAGGTGTAGGATGGGAGGAAGAAACAGAGGGGATGTTCTGACGTATGGATTCCACCTTTTCCTTAAAATAGTCAGCAAAGTCCTGAGCGGAGATGGAGGAAGGAGAGGCAGCGGAGGGTGGTTTGAGTAGAGTATCAAAGACAGAGAACAGTCGGCGTGGGTTAGACTTGTGCATGTTGATTAGTGAAGAAAAGTAGGCTTGTTTAGCTTGCGAGAGGGCAGAGTTGAAACAGGATAGCATAAATTTGTAGTGAAGGAAGTCTGCGAGAGTATGAGATTTCCTCCAGAGGCGTTCAGAGGAACGAGTGGAGGAACGCAGCATGCACGTGTGGGAATTTAGCCAGGGTCTAGGGTTAAAAGGGCGAGTGCGGCAGAGAGAAAGCGGGGCATGTAGATCAAGAGAAGAGGACAAGGCAGAGTTGTAGTTCCTGACCAGTTTGTCAGGGTCTGTAGCAGATCTGAGAGAGGAGAGGGAGGAGTGTAACGTGGACTCAAAGTCAGGTAAGTGAATAGAGCGCAGGTTTCTGCAGAACCGGGGTGTAGATGGAGGTGGAGAAGTTGAGAAGCGAGATAGAGAGAATGAGATGAGGTGATGGTCAGAGAGAGGAAAAGGGGAAATGGAGAAATCAGACAGAGAGAAATTTTTAGTGAAAACCAGGTCTAAGTAGTGGCCATCCTTGTGGGTGCTGGCTGCAGTCCACTGTTGAAGGCCAAAAGAAGAGGTTAGAGAAAGAAAGCGGGAAGCCCAAGGGAGAGAGGGGTCATCAATGTGGCAATTGAAGTCCCCAAGGAGAAGAACAGGGGAGTCTGAAGAGAGGAAGAAAGAGAGCCAGGATTCAAAGTGAGAGAGAAAGGCAGAAGGGGGATGAGTAGAGGTAGGTGGGCGATACATGACCGCCACATGAACAGGGAGAGGAGAGAAGATCTGGACAGTGTGAACCTCAAAGGAGGGAAAGGCAAGAGAGGGGGGAATAGGAATAGTTCGGTAACGACAGAGAGATGAGAGCAGGAGCCCCACACCTCCACCCCTGCCATCAAGGCGCGGAGTGTGGGAGAAGGAAAGGCCACCATAAGAGAGGGCAGCTTCCAGAGCAGAGTCAGTCTGAGTGAGCCAGGTCTCAGTTATAGCAAAGAGAAGCAGGGAGTGAGAGAGAAAGAAGTCATGCACAGAGAGGAACTTGTTAGAGAGGGAGCGAGCATTCCAAAGGGCACAGGAGAAAGGGAGAGAGGAGGGAGGGTGGCAGGGGATGGGTATGAGGTTGGAGGGGTTAACACCAGAAGGAGTAGAAGTTGTATGTGGGAGGCGAGGACGAGAGCAAGTAGAAATAAGGCAGGGACCAG